>NC_091282.1:284759311-285059311 GCF_032444005.1 Ranitomeya imitator | reverse complement strand
CAATGAATTTTAAACAAAACAATTCAGGTGCAGTTGAAATTCAGACTTTCAGCTTTCATTTGAGGGTATCCAAATTAAAATTGGATGAAGAGTTTAGGAGTTTCAGCTCCTTAACACGTGCCACCCTGTTTTTAAAGGGACCAAAAGTAATTGGACAATTGACTCCATGGCTATTTCATGGAAAGGTGTGGGCAATCCCTTCGTTATGTCATTCTCAATTAAGCAGATAAAAGGCCTGGAGTTGATTTGAGGTGTGGTGCTTGCATTTGGAAGGTTTTGCTGTGAAGTAAACATGCAGTCAGAGGAGCTCTCCATGCAGTTGAAACAAGCCATCCTTAAGCTGCGAAAACAGAAAAAACCCATCCGAGAAATTGCTACAATATTAGGAGTGGCAAAATCTACAGTTTGGTACATCCTGAGAAAGAAAGAAAGCACCGGTGAACTCATCAATGCAAAAAGACCTGGGCACCCACGGAAGATAACAGTGGTGGATGATCACAGAATAATCTCCATGGTGAAGAGAAACCCCTTCACAACAGCCAACCAAGTGTACAACACTCTCCAGGAGGTAGGCGTATCAATATCCAAATCTACCATAAAGAGAAGACTGCATGAAAGTAACTACAGAGGGTTCACTGCACAGTGCAAGCCACTCATAAGCATCAAGAATTAAAAGGCTAGACTGGACTTTGCTAAAAAACATCTAAAAAAGCCAGCACAGTTCTGGAAGAACATTCTTTGGACAGATGAAACCAAGATCAACCTCTACCAGAATGATGGAAAGAGGAAAGTATGGCGAAGGCATGGTACAGCTCATGATCCAAAGCATGCCCCATCATCTGTAAAACACGGCGGCGGCAGTGTGATGGCTTGGGCATGCATGGCTGCCAGTGGCACTGGGTCACTAGTGTTTATTGATGATGTGACACAGGACAGAAGCAGCCGAATGAATTCTGAGGTATTCAGAGACATATTGTGTGCTCAGATCCAGCCAAATGCAGCCAAACTGATTGTCCATTTGTAGTATGAAACGACGACCAATGACCCAAAACATAAAGCCAAAGCAACCCAGGAGTTTATTAAAGCAAAGAAGTGGAATATTCTTGAATGGCCAAGTCAGTCACCTGATCTCAACCCAATTGAGCATGCATTTCACTTGTTAAAGACTAAACTTCAGACAGAAAGGCCCACAAACAAATAGCAACTGAAAACTACCGCAGTGAAGGCCTGGCAGAGCATTAAAAAGGGGGAAACACAGCGTCTGGTGATGTCCATGAGTTCAAGACTTCAGGCAGTTATTGCCAACAAAGGGTTTTCAACCAAATACTAAAAATGAACATTTTATTTAAAATTATTGAATCTGTCCAATTACTTTTGGCCCTTTTAAAAACAGGGTGGCACATGTTAAGGAGCTGAAACTTCTAAACCCTTCATCCAATTTTAATGTGGATACCCTCAAATGAAAGCTGAAAGTTTGAACTTCAACTGCATCTGAATTGTTTTGCTTAAAATTTATTGTGGTAAGGACTATAACCAAAATTAGAAAAATGATGTTTCTGTCCAAATATATATGGACCTAACTGTATATGTCAGTAAGACACATATATATATATATATATATATATATATATATATTTCATACAGCGCTAGATAGCAGAAAAGCCGGTAATTCAATTGCCGGCTTTTGCTATCTCCTTCCCAAACTCGACAGGATATGAGACATGGTTTACATACAGTAAACCATTTCATATCCCTTATTTTTTACATATTCCTCACTACTAATGTTAGAAGTGTATGTGTGCAAAATTTAGGGACTCTAGCTGTTAAAATAAAGGGTTAAATCGCGGAAAAAACTGGCGTGGGTTCCCGCGCAATTTTCTCCGCCAGAGTGGTAAAGCCAGTGACTGAGGGCAGATATTAATAGCCTAGAGAGGAACCATGGTTATTGGTCCCCCCCATCTAAAAACATCTGCTCCCAGCCACCCCAGAAAAGGCACAACTGGAAAATGCGCCTATTCTGCACCTTAGCCACTCTCTTCCCACTCCCGGGTAGCGGTGGGATATGGGGTAATAAAGGGTTAATGTCACCTTGCTATTGTAAGGTGACATTAAGCCAGGTTAATAATGGAGAGGCGTCAATAAGACACCTATCCATTATTAATCCAATAGTAGTAAATGGTTAATAAAACAAACACACATTATGGAAAAAGTATTTTAATTAAATAAAGACACAGGGTGTTGTAATAGTTTATTATACTCTCAATCCAATTGAAGACCCTCGTTCTGTAAAAAAGGAAAAATAAAAAACCAACAATATCCCATACCTTCTGTCGTTCAGTCTTGTCCCACGCTGTAAATCCATCTGAAGGGGTTAAATAGTTTTACAAGCAGAAGCCTGCTAATGCAGCCGCTCCTGCCTGTAAAAACCTGGGGAATGAATGGAAAGCAGGGGAACGTAGCTACCTAGACTTGCGGTGCTGCGCCCCCTGCTGGCATAACCTCAGATGAACTCAAGCGTGGGAATTTTTTTGAAAAAAAAGTCTTCAGTTGGTACTGCCATACAGTTTCCTTATGCATTGAATGTAAGGGTCACCTTGACCCAAATTTGCATGCACCCCAATCCCCCATGGAAAGCAGGGGAATGTAGCTACCTAGACTTGCGGTGCTGCGTCCCCTGCTGGCATAACCTCAGATGAACTCAAGCGTGGGAATTTTTTTTTAAAAAAAGTCTTCAGTTGGTCCTGCCATACAGTTTCCTTATGCATTGAATGTAAGGGTCACCTTGACCCAAATTTGCATGCACCCCAATCCCCCTTGGAAGAAACATGGAGGCCTCCTGAAAAAAACTGTCCCATTACAAAGGAGCGGGTCTCCTAGACTCGTAGTGCCCATACACATAGGGCTGGCAATCATTTCTCCATGGGGGGTACATTTTTTAAACAATTTTTTATGGGGATCATAGACACCCTCGCTAAAAAATTGACTAGCTGTAGCAGCACAGAACACGTTAACCCTGGTGATCTAGTGGCACTTGATGATAAGCTATGGAGGAAGGCCACATTAAAAACTAGGTCCAATTTAAAGGAGCGGGTCTCCTAGACTTGAAATGCCATACACACAGTGTATGGGCTGACAAACATTTCTCCATGGGGGGTAAATTAAAAAAAAAACATTCATCACAAAATAGTGTTTACTGTTAGAGCTAGGGTAATACACAGCCAAAACAGGAGAATAGAAGCCTCAAAAGCACACTTTGTAGCCCACCGACAGATGAGGAGTGTCATGGAGCTACCACACTGTAATATATAATTTTATTTTATTTTACCAAGCTAGTGTATAGACCTAGGGTATTAGACAGACCAAAAATTGGAATGTATGCTTGAAAAACAACTATTTTTAGACCACACATAAATCGGCTGTCGGACAGAGATAACAGACTGTTTCAAAATGTGGCCTGTATTTTTAAAAATTTTCAAACCACAAAATATTGTATACACCAAGGGTATCAGACCAAATACTGGAATGTATGGCTGAAAATCCAAGATTTGAAGACCACAGATAGACCAGATGTGTGATTGAGATAGACTGTTTCAATATGTGGTACGTATTTTTTAAATTTTAAAAACCACAAAATACTGTATACACCAGGGTTATCAGACCAAAAACTGGAATGTATGGCTGAAAAGCCAAAATTTGAAGACCACAGATATACCAGATATGTGATTGAGATAGCAGACTGTTTCAATATGTGGGATGTATTTTTTAAAATTTTAAAAACCACAAAATACTGTATACACCAAGGGTAGCAGTCTAGCAGACCAAAAAATGCAATGCATGCCTGCAAAGCAAGGATTTGGATATGACAGATACACCGTGCATCTGACGGAGATAGCAGAAGGATCAAAATGTGTTCTTGCTTTTTTTTTGGACCACCAAAATTGTATCCATAAGTAGGCTATGACACTAAAGTAAAATATTTGGACTACTAAAATTGTACAAACATTTCCCAATGGGGGGTACATTTTTAAAAAATATTTTATGGGCATTATAGACACCCTTTCCAAAAATTGGACTGGCTGTAGCAGCATGGTGTTAGGAGTCGAGTTCCCGCCGCTGCACAGGGGGAATCTTGAGCCGTGTCTGCTGCGGTCTCCCATTCTGCATCAGCCGCAGTGGAGCCTGCTCAGCAGAGATATCGGTCCCAGCGTCTCACTCAGTATGATACTGTGCAAAGGGTTACTGCTGCCTTTTCAGGTTCTGCTATTGTACCCTGCACTGGTCTGCGGCGAGCAAGCTTTTCTGGGACTAAGTCCAGCTTTGCACACACTGAGCATGCCCAAGGTAAGATCTCTCAGTGGAGGTCTAGGGTCACATGCTCAGATACTGCAGCGACTTCCATTGGTCCTCCAGGAAGGCCCTGTACCTGATCAAGTTCTGTGGCAGCCTTCCATTGGTCCTTCTTGGAAGGTCCTGTACGTGCTGCAGCTATAAAAGGTTTGCATGGCCGCACGGCCATGCGCTAGTATCACCTCATGTCATGAGCTTGTTAATTGTGGTTGCGCCTGTATGTGTGTGTTCAGGGACCCGGCTGAAATAAGCCCCTAGAATACCGGCACCTCCGATGAGGAGTATTGCATGTATGTATTCAGGGACCCGGCTGAAATAAGCCCCTAGAATACCGGCTCCTCCGGTGAGGACTGTTTGTATGCTTTTCTGGGTGCGTGACCACTGACTACCTCCAGCTCAGTGGTTAGCTGTGTTCCCCTGTGATGCTAACAGGGCACAGCATCTTATTTCCAGCGACTCTGTGGAGTTAACAGAGTTCGCTTATACCGCCATATAGTGCCACCATTTGCCAGCAGCAGGTTCCTCTCCTGCACGGTGGACCCCGGGTTGCAAACGCACCTATTTATACATATATATATACTCGGAGTGTTCCGCCAACCCTAACACACGGAACCCGTTAAACCTAGTGATCTAGTGGCAGAGAATGAGGAGACATAATGATCAATCATACTGAAATAAAAAAAATGAATAAAGGATGCGAAACCAAACTATGAAAGAAAATAACAAAAGGGATGAGCGAACACAGGTTCATAGATATGAAGCCAGAATTTATCCAACGAGATATGTTGGTCCCTAGCAACAGCTCAGAGACAGGGATATAAATAAAAATATATTATAGTATTTCAATATTTTTAGATTGGAGAGGTATACTCTAGGTCATAGGCGGATGGTGCAGAGATAGGAAAAATGGAAAGACTGTGTGGAAAACATGGTAGTGGTGGTGGCTAAGTGACTGGAAGATTTATGTGCTATCCAAATAACAACCATTTCAGACTGCTCTGGCTTCAATAGTGGTGTGCTGCAGTCCCCTAGAAACTGGAACAGGAAGGTCAAGCGTGAAGATGTGGGTCTTTGTTGTGGCCCACTTTCAGCTTGGCCACAGCCTCGTCCTCTGCATGCACCATCAGCATCACGTTCACTTCCCTGCCCCTAGTCTTGCCCATTTTAAATGGACAACTGAAATATTTGAAAAGCTCAATACAAATATAATTTTTCTCCAAATAAATCCATGTGATCAGTATGCCTGAAAAGCGAAGATTTTTCCACCAGATATACCAGGAGTCTGACGGAGATAACAGACTGTATAATTATTTTTAATGTTTTGTGGTAATTTTGGTAAGCAATAAATACTGAGTAGAACAAGGTTATCAGACAGAACTATGCAACGTATGCCTGCAAAGCCAAGATTTTTCCACCACAGATACACCAGGCGTCTGACGGAGATAACAGACAGTTAAAATAGTTTTTTTTTTTTTTAAATACTGAGTAGAACAAGGCTAGCAGACAGAACTATGCAACGTATGCCTGCAAAGCACGGATTTTGACACCACTGATACACCAGGCATCAGCCAGAGATAACAGACTGATCAAAATGTGGCCTTGATTTTTTTGGGCACACCAAAAGTGTGTCAATAAGTTGGATATGACACCCCAAAAAAAATTGGAGTACTAACATTTTTAAATATTTAGCGCAATGATATGCGATGAATGTGGCGTACAAATCACAGTGATAAATATAAGAACTGTAGCTAAATATTTTTGGGCCAGCTACAGATTTTTGCGGTAGCAAAATGGTGTCCAAAAATGTTGGAAGACACTACAAAATATTAAATAGTACCAAACAAAAAAAAGGACAGATTTTTTGGCGCACTCACATCTGATGCCTGGGACAAAATTTTTTTTTAATTCCTTAGATTTGCATGCTTTTCTATTGCAATGACCTGGCTGTAGTCTGCAGCATGACCAAGCAAATAAATGTAGAAAAAAGGGGGCTATGGATTGCTTTAGAATAAAATGAGCAGGTATAAACTGCATTCCCATCCCTTGTGTTGTTGACTGTTCGCGAATGGTGGAAGCTACCTAGCACCTTTAGAGGGATAATGGTGTGCAATCAGGTCAAGGATGAGGAGGTGCCGTAAAACAGACCATGCGGTCCAAACAGTCATATGTCAAAAAATTACCACACACTCAAAGTTCATGTGATGCAAAAAAATATTACAAAAGTTTATTGTGTTAACAATCAAGGTTGCCACCAAAAGAAATTACGTGCAGATAGATCCCTGGGTCTTATTCATGGGGTTACTTGATTCCTGATCAAATGTATAAAGATGGCAGAAGTTAGGCAGGAGGAAAGTTCCCCTAGTGTATAGTAACATAGTAACATAGTAACATAGTTAGTAAGGCCGAAAAAAGACATTTGTCCATCCAGTTCAGCCTATATTCCATCATAATAAATCCCCCTAGTAACTTGGTGAAGTATGAGGTAGGGGTATAGAAATCCTCGATGGGTAATAGGAAGGTGGCGTGTCACGCCACCTTCAGCAAGGTGCGGGAGCGCCGCTCTATACGGCCATCTTGGGGATTACAGGCCCACCACGCAAGCTGATGCCATCCTACATCACCCAGCAAGGAGTTCCATACCCCTGCTCCACGCAGCACTAAGGCCCACCACGCAAATTGAGGTCATCCCTCCAAACAATTATTACCCATCAAGGATTTCTATACCCCTACCACATACTTCACTAAGTTACTATACACTAGGGGAACTTTCCTCCTGCCTAACTTCTGCCACCTTTATACATTTGATCATGAATCAAGTAACCCCATGAATAAGACCCAGGAGTGTCGAAACGTCGGGTTCTATCTGCACGTAATTTCTTTTGGTGGCAACCTTGATTGTTAACACAATAAACTTTTGTAATATTTTTTTGCATCACATCAACTTTGAGTGTGCGGTAATTTTTTGACACATGGCTACCTAGCACCTGACAATGCTATCCCGCACATCTAGCACACGATACTGCATCTTAGCAGTGGCCGCCAGTGCGGCACGTGCGCTAATAGATTGCTTTCTTGGCCCAAGTTTGGGTGGTTAGTGGCGTCCACCAGAGCAGCGCTGCACGTACTCTTGTGCAGTAAATTCCTAGTTCTAAACAACACAGAAAAAGAACACACCGGCACTAAAAGAAATACTAAAGCCGCTGATACCAAGGCAAGCACTGTGCTAGCTATGCCCAGACCCAAAGGGTCATAAAATACAACTTAAAGAAACAGTATGGTATCGCGCTAAAGATAATGGCGTAATATTACTTGTCCCTGGTCCTTGTGATAGTATACTTCAATAGAAGCTGACAGGTGGTAACTTCTTAGAAGTTTTTATAAACAATGCAGGTGCTAAATGCTGCTGTTAAGCTTGAAGAAATGGCACTAAAACCCCTTGTAAATACCGATCACCAAGTCACTCCCTGTGAATGCAAATAAGTGTTACCACCGATAAATATGGTTGTTATCCCAATTCTCGCATATAGTGGCTGTATCCTTAGTGTCAGTAACACATAGGCTTGTGAAGGAAACCAATAATAAACCTACTTGTTAACAGATGGATCCTTCGAAACGCGTTGGTTAGATTTTTGGCTCCAGTGAGGCTCCTTAACATAGCGACGTTACACGGTGCTAGAGGCCGTTCCTCTCCCCCTCGCTTTTTTCTGTCTAAGCATCCAGCGGCGCCGCTGGCCGGGGTGTCTCTGGCTCTGCATGGCTCAGTGCACTCACTACATGCACCATTGAGCGAGGAATCAGTAGCACACCACTCGTGCTGTGGATAAGGACTTCAGGACCTAAACAGGATCCATCTGTTAACAAGTAGGTTTATACTGTTTCTTTAAATTCCTAGTTCTGTCCTGACAACCGGTCAGTGTAGGGTGGGAATTCCTGCTTGGACTCTGCATCTGACTCAGGGTGTCCTCAGGCGCGGGCTCAAAAGCCACCGAGGGTCAGAGCGCGTCCAATCACCAGTCTAGTGGGGGTGATTCATAGGGATCCCACCAGCGTCTTTCAGCTGCACCCTGTGACTGCTAACAGGGCGCAGCATTTATATGGTGACTCTGTAAAGCAACAGAGTTCACTTCCATTCACACTGGGTGAGGTCGAACCCATGTGTGAGCAAGCGTCCTTCCGCCATTACTCAGCAGCAGGTTCCATCTCTGCACGGTGGACCCTGGGCTGCGAACGCACCTTATACCGTCCTTACAATTATTTGGTGCGTTCCGCCAGCCCTAACATAAGCCTAGTGATAATTCAAGGTAATGTGTATATTTATTTTTAACCTGATCTCCTCCCTTTTGAACTGATTTTCACCTGCTGTTGATGTGTTATTTGTCAAGTATCTTTATGGCTGATTTACTTGAATTATTATTGTGGAAGCAGGTATAGCACTGATGCTTTTCTCCTTAATATTGATAATGGATAGGTCTGTTTACCTATAAGATAACCTTATCATTACCATATTGAGAAATAATATTCCTCACTGTGGGATAGTTACCATTGCTGTCAATTCACATTATAAATTAGATAGTTGGTTGAAATTGTTTTAATTTCCTTTGTGTCTTTGTTGCTTTGCTTTTTGTATAGGTTTTTTTTTTTTTTAAAAACATATCTAACAAATATTATTTTTTAGGGGATAATTTTGTTAGCCCTTCTTAGTAAAAAAAAAGTCATGGATAACTCCATTATTTTTTTTATACGATAATAAATGTATTTGACAGAGACACATATTTTTAACAGTATCACCAGTAAAAAAAAGGGAAATCTATTTCTAATTAACACACATTATAAACTGGATCAGTATGTGATCAACTAAATGAAAAAACTTTAAGCTTATAGAATATATAGAATATATAGAATCTGAGATTTTGCCTTACTACTTAAAGGGAACATGTCAGCCTTTTTTTTTACATGTTGACATACTGTTATGGCTGTATTGGCGCTGTATAAGCACTGGCCTCCTTTTCTTTGTAAAAATCTGGTCATGAAAAAAATATTGTAGAAGTCATATGCAAATTAGGTTCAAAGTGCACAATGGGCGTGCCAATGCACTTGGATGCATTCTTTCAAATGCAGACAGGCCTTTAGTTCATATCAAGTCTGATTTGGATATGTCTTCTACAGTACATTGGATTTCTCAAGACTGATGCATTGGAGCAAAGTAATACAAAAATTGTATCATTTTTATCTATACTGTCTTTGGTGGCAAGCGCTTACATGTATCTATAAACATTCTTACAGCGGTTGTTCGCTTTACACAATTTTTACTCATTAAAACTGTCCTATGACAGTAAGCTGATCACCAGGTAAGTCAGTGTTGGTAGTAGTCAGCTGTCATCTGGGCCTGAAACCTAATAGTAATTGCTTCATTTCTGTGCAGAAACATAGGAAATGAAGCATGGTGCCCATGTACTGTGGATCATTTGATTTCTGTGTAAGGCTAAGTTCACATTGCATTAAAGCAGCCCATTCAACACATGCGTTAAACGGGCTGCGTTAACGCAAGTGCCGAAATGTGATTGCGCTACCGCAGATAGAGCTAGCAGATGCTCTATCTGCGCTAGCGGTGACGGACCCGGAAATGCTGCAGCCCACGTCCCAGGGTCTGTCACTCAATGACGGAACATCGCTAGCATACTCCCATTTTGGGCGTGCGCTAGCGATGCGCCCAAAATAGGGCTTAATGGCAGCATCTAACGGGCTGCTTACAGCGCAATGTGAACTTAGCCTTATACAGGCAGGATCTTCTAGTGCGAGAGTCACTTACCAGACTGAAGCCTGGCTCAAAATTAGTTCATTAACCTGAATTTTTCCACCATGTATGCACCACATAATTAAAAAAAACATATTTTTAGCATTTTACAATTGTATAGTCTCACAGTGGCAGACATGTATCATTGTGTCTCTATTTCTCATGTTGATGGAGATCCTTTTGGTGCTCCATAGTTAATATATTGCAAAAAAAAGAGAGGATGTGAAGAAATGACACAAATGCACTAGTAAATAATTTGATATTCCTACATTAGGCTGAGCAGACCTCTGCTCGTGTGAAGTGTACACAATCTCAGATAATAAATATCGGCTTCAGCTACAAATTTGTCATTTCAATAAGACTTAACCAGCACACAGATCAAAAGAAGCAGCCAGATCCTTTCAGCGCTACTGAATTGTGTCCCTCTTGAAATATAATCTGAACACTTTGCTGGCTATCTCTGCATCGGCAATTCACTGTGTCACTGGCATTTCAATTTATTTAATTCACCAAGGATATTCAAGCAGAGTAACAGGATCTGTATTAAACTGTCCACTGCAAATGTAATGATCAGGGCTTTGCATTGCCATGTGCTTTTTATCTTCAGCTACCAAGCAGTACGGTAAATGTTAAAAGCTCAGTGGTGAAATCTGCTGCATTTTATCATTAAATAATTAGGGCTGTAGCTAAATTGCTCCATGCAATGTGTGACCAGGAAAGGATTATATCACTAAAAATACATAAGCATGTATATATAGCATTAATTACTGCATATATTAGTGGGATCATATGGATAATCTATGGGAGGGATTTATTCAAGGCTTTTGAACCAGTTTTCTTGCATTAAAAAGTTATATGTTTTGACTTTTTGCCAGAAAAGTGCAACTTTTTGTGATTTTACACTCTCCTTTTACTTTCGAAATAGGGATGGGAAAGTGGCCTTGGTAAGCCAATCCAAGTTTTATGCTGCAAAACTGTTACATGAAAAAACATGTACCGAATTTATCAAACACCTTGCATCACTTTAATAGATTTGGAGAAAAATAAGGCAACATAACTTCCAGCGAAACTCATTTAAAACAATCCACCTCTATATTTATATATTCTTCTTTTCCATGGAGAGAACATAATTTAGCCATTTTCAATCTTAGCTAACATTTTTTCCAGACAATGTATAGAAAGAATGTGCAGTGAAGTGCCCGGATCTGCCATGGTTTGGAATTATAGTATGAGTTAAGAGGGGTTAAGGAAATGAACAGTAAAACAAGCAGAGCTCTTAATTATGAGTAATAACTCAGGCTGAACTGACCTGACAAGCATTGCTGAGTAAGAGCTTTTCTGAGCTTGTGCACATAACTTTGTCCAATGGATCTGTCAGCAGCTGTTCAGAGTTGCGTTACTTTTCACAATGTGTGGTGGGGGCTTATCATGAGTTGCATGATTGGACACTTCTGTAGTTATTTAACAGAGGTACTAAAAATATTACTTTTTATTTAAAGTTCATCCTTAAAGGGGTTGTCCACTACTCTGACAACCCCGTTCCAGCAGTGTTGGCATACACTTTCAGACATCTAGAGGGAGTGAGTTGCCAGCCACAGCTCTCACTTCCTCTTGATTACTGATTTGTCCAAAGGACAGGAGAGTGAAGTCAGTGCTAATTGAGCGCTGGGCTCACGTGACATAACAATATCACATGAGCCTTGAAAGAGCATGTTCTGACATCACTGGAACGGTGTCGGCATCAGAGGGGATTATAAATACTGTTATTTTAATGTGGCAAATGTGTTTATTAGAAAGGGGTTGTCTGAGTCATGGACAATCCCTTTAAAAAGACCCTTATATAATATTGTAGGGGTTTCAGCTCTCTGGAAGCCACTTGGATACGCACAGGCACAGGGTTTTTATGCAATAACAGAATAAAGTTGTATTGTCCTTGATAAACTTTACAGTTCCAAAATGAAGCAGCCTTTCTTCAGCACAAATGAATAACCAAACAGTCCTTTCTTTAGCACAAATAAATAACAAAACAGTCCTCTCCCATGGTAAGGCAGAGTAAATCAAATGGTCTCACCAACTTGGAATTACAGGAACCTCTCAGGCTGCAGTACAGACTACTACAGCATCCTACTAATACCTTTTTTTTTTCAAATAACTTTATTGAAAACTATATCAATAAAATACAGTAGGATACATGGGGATAGGGAAGAATTCAGTATTATTGAATTGCTAAACAAGCTTGAGGAAACAATACAGTGGGAATAAAAGGAAGGAAAAGAAAAAAGGGAAAACGCTTCACAGTATTGTTTATAAATCTCATAATTCGGTTAGCAATTACAGTAGTTTCTTAAAGACAATTTAAATGTGTTTACAAATATTTGCATATTAAGGAGAGAAATCTTTATCACACTTCAGGGAACAAAGTTGTTCCAGTATTCCCATCTCTTAAGGTAGGTTGCAAAATAGTTGTTGGCAATCGCATGGGCTTTTTCATAGGAATTGTGGAGGCCGAGGGACATTTTATCCACAATGTCTTGTATAACTGGGACAGATTCTTCTTTCCATAAAGCCGCAATTGCAATTTTAGTAATTAGAAATAGATGACTCACTAGGGCTTTAGGTTGTGATTGAATTTCTTCCAATTCCAGTGATAACAATGCCATTTGGGGTGTGAGGGTTATTTTTTGTTTGGTAAATGAGTTAATTAATGTGGATATTTCTTTCCATAGAGGAATAATCTTAGGACATTCCCAGAAGGTATGTATCAGATCACCATTCTACTACTACCTGAGCTAGACCAGGTCCATTTTACTAGGTCAGTAAGACACAGACTGGATTATGGGAGCGACCTTTCACACCCAGGTTTTTTTGGTCATTCTTACATCCCGGACTCAAGATCCAGTGAAAATTATAAACATCTCAGTAACACATAAAGTACAGACCAAAAGTTTGGACACACCTTCTCATTTAAAGATTTTTCTGTATTTTCATGACTATGAAAATTGTAAATTCACACTGAAGGCATCAAAACTATGAATTAACACATGTGGAATTATATACTTAACAAAAAAAGTGTGAAACAACTGAAAATATGTCTTATATTCTAGGTTCTTCAAAGTAGCCACCTTTTGCTTTGATGACTGCTTTGCACACTCTTGGCATTCTCTTGATGAGCTTCAATAGGTAGTCACCGGAAATGGTCTTCCAACAATCTTGAAGGAGTTCCCAGAGATGCTTAGCACTTGTTGGCCCTTTTGCCCACACTCTGCAGTCCAGCTCACCCCAAACCATCTCGATTGGGTTCAAGTCTGGTGACTGTGGAGGCCAGGTCATCTGGCGTAGCACCCAATCACTCTCCTTCTTGGTCAAATGACCCTTACACAGCCTGGAGGTTTGTTTGGGATCATTGTCATGTTGAAAAATAAATGATGGTCCAACCAAACGCAAACCGGATGGAATAGCATGCCGCTGCAAGATGCTGTGGTAGCCATGCTGGTTCAGTATGCTTTCAATTTTGAATAAATCCCCAACAGTGTCACCAGCAAAGCACCCCCACACCATCCGTTCACCTTTTCTGCGTCGCACAAAGACACGGTGGTTGGAACCAAAGATCTCGAATTTGGACTCATCAGACCAAAGCACAGATTTCCACTGGTCTAATGTACATTCCTTGTGTTCTTTAGCCCAAACAAGTCTCTTCTGCTTGTTGCCTGTCCTTAGCAGTGGTTTCCTAGCAGCTATTTTACCATGAAGGCCTGCTGCACAAAGTCTCCTCTTAACAGTTGTTGTAGAGATGTGTCTGCTGCTAGAACTCTGTGTGGCATTGACCTGGTCTCTAATCTGAGCTGCTGTTAACCTGCGAATTCTGAGGCTGGTAATTCAGATAAACGTATCCTTAGAAGCAGAGGTGACTCTTGATCTTCCTTTCCTTGGGCTGTCCTCATATGAGACAGTTTCTTTGTAGCCCTTGATGGTTTTTGCCACTGCACTTGGGGACACTTTCAAAGTGTTCCCAATTTTTCGGACTGACTGACCTTCATTTCTTAAAGTAATGATGGGCACTCGTTTTTCTTTACTTAGCTGCTTTTTTCTTGCCATAATACAAATTCTAACAGTCTATTCAGTAGGACTATCAGCTGTGTACCCACCAGACTTCTGCACAACACAACTAATGGTCCCAACCCCATTTATAAGGCAAGAAATCCCACTTATTAAACCTGACAGGGCACACCTGTGAGGTGAAACCCATTTCCGGAGACTACCTCTTGAAGCTCATCAAGAGAATGCCAAGAGTGTGCAAAGCAGTCATCAAAGCAAAAGGTGGCTACTTTGAAGAACCTAGAATATAAGACATATTTTCAGTTGTTTCACACTTTTTTGTTAAGTATATAACTCCACATGTGTTAATTCATAGTTTTGATGCCTTCCGTGTGAATTTACAATTTTCAGTCATGAAAATACAGAAAAATCTATAAATGAGAAGGTGTGTCCAAACTTTTGGTCTGTACTGTACCTGCCAACCAGGACCAAACCTGTTGCCTTTTACAAAACATTTACAAAATATTGAAGTATGATAGTGTCGGGGATTCATCAAAGCTTCTTTCATTTTGATAGAAGTTATGTATGAAACCCCAATGGAAACTCTATAGAGCATTGTTAACAGAATCATACTTTTGGGCATAAAAAATAAAGAAGGAAAATTTCAGCACTAGTACAATGAAGTGTGAGGAGATGGCTACTTACTGAAGAGTATAGGATGAATGGACGTAGAGCGGAGTCCACAGCTCTAAGAGATAAAGACTTTTTCCAGCATGGAGCACCGGTTACATTGATATTATTGTGTTTTATTAGATATTTTGTTGCTGGGTTTTATTAGTGATTTACTTGCTCGTCAGTTCATCCTCAGGAATCAATGATTCCCTTTAGTGACAGTAAACAGAGGAAGACGAGTAAGCTAGATCTTATGTGAACCTAAAGGTACCTTCACACTCAGCGACGCTGCAGCGATACCGACAACGATGTCGATTGCTGCAGCGTCGCTGTTTGGTCGCTGGAGAGCTGTCACACAGACAGCTCTCCAGCGACCAACGATGCCGGTAACCAGGGTAAACATCGGGTTACTAGGCGCAGGGCCGCACTTAGTAACCCGATGTTTACCCTGGTTACCATCGTACAAGTAAAAAAAACAAACACTACATACTTACCTTCCGCTGTCTGTCCCCGGAGCCGTGCTTTCCTGCACTGACTGTGAGCACAGCGGCCGGAAAGCAGAGCGGTGACGTCACCGCTGTGCTTTCCGGCTGGCCGGCGCTCACAGCCAGTGCAGAGAAGCACAGCGCCGGGGACAGACAGCGGAAGGTAAGTATGTAGTGTTTGTTTTTTTTAACTTTAACGCTGGTAACCAGGGTAAACATCGGGTTAATAAGCGCGGCCCTGCGCTTAGTAACCCAATGTTTACCCTGGTTACCAGTGAAGACATCACTGTATCGGCGTCACACACGCCGATTCAGCGATGTCTGCAGGGTGTCCAGCGACGAAATAAAGTGCTGGACTTTCTGCAGTGACCAACGATGGCACAGCAGGGGCCTGATCGCTGTTGCATGTCAAACTGAACGATATCGCTAGCCAGGACGCTGCAACATCAAGGATCACTAGCGATATCGTTCAGTGTGACGGTACCTTAAGGTCAGACAGTAGATTGCTAAAGGTACATGTAAAGCAATAATCCTATCAATCCCCTCTGTATTTCAAGGTCTCAATGCATTGTTCTTGCAGCCTAGATGCATGATCCAGACCAGATTTTGAGTCCTGTCTTCTCTTTTCCCAGTCTGATCGTGTCAAAGGTTAACTTTTCTCAGCCTCAGTCTGGTCTTAGGTTGGCTATTTAGCCCCGCTGTGTCCTGCAGATCATGTCAGTTATAGTTTCAGCCTAGTGCTGCTGTAGCTGACTCTGATTGCTCTGATTTGTCCTGCTGTGTTTGCTGTCTGAACCTGTGTCTCTAGTAACACATAGTAACATAGTTAGTAAGGCCGAAAAAAGACATTTGTCCATCCAGTTCAGCCTATATTCCATCATAATAAATACCCAGATCTACGTCCTTCTACAGAACCTAATAATTGTATGATACAATATTGTTCTGCTCCAGGAAGACATCCAGGCCTCTCTTGAACCCCTCGACTGAGTTCGCCATCACCACCTCCTCAGGCAAGCAATTCCAGATTCTCACTGCCCTAACAGTAAAGAATCCTCTTCTATGTTGGTGGAAAAACCTTCTCTCCTCCAGACGCAAAGAATGCCCCCTTGTGCCCGTCACCTTCCTTGGTATAAACAGATCCTCAGCGAGATATTTGTATTGTCCCCTTATATACTTATACATGGTTATTAGATCGCCCCTCAGTCGTCTTTTTTCTAGACTAAATAATCCTAATTTCGCTAATCTATCTGGGTATTGTAGTTCTCCCATCCCCTTTATTAATTTTGTTGCCCTCCTTTGTACTCTCTCTAGTTCCATTATATCCTTCCTGAGCACCGGTGCCCAAAACTGGACACAGTACTCCATGTGCGGTCTAACTAGGGATTTGTACAGAGGCAGTATAATGCTCTCATCATGTGTATCCAGACCTCTTTTAATGCACCCCATGATCCTGTTTGCCTTGGCAGCTGCTGCCTGGCACTGGCTGCTCCAGGTAAGTTTATCATTAACTAGGATCCCCAAGTCCTTCTCCCTGTCAGATTTACCCAGTGGTTTCCCGTTCAGTGTGTAATGGTGATATTGATTCCCTCTTCCCATGTGTATAACCTTACATTTATCATTGTTAAACCTCATCTGCCACCTTTCAGCCCAAGTTTCCAACTTATCCAGATCCATCTGTAGCAGAATACTATCTTCTCTTGTATTAACTGCTTTACATAGTTTTGTATCATCTGCAAATATCGATATTTTACTGTGTAAACCTTCTACCAGATCATTAATGAATATGTTGAAGAGAACAGGTCCCAATACTGACCCCTGCGGTACCCCACTGGTCACAGCGACCCAGTTAGAGACTATACCATTTATAACCACCCTCTGCTTTCTATCACTAAGCCAGTTACTAACCCATTTACACACATTTTCCCCCAGACCAAGCATTCTCATTTTGTGTAGCAACCTCTTGTGCGGCACGGTATCAAACGCTTTGGAAAAATCTAGATATACCACGTCCAATGACTCACCGTGGTCCTGTCTATAGCTTACCTCTTCATAAAAACTGATTAGATTGGTTTGACAGGAGCGATTTCTCATAAACCCATGCTGATATGGAGTTAAACAGTTATTCTCATTGAGATAATCCAGAATAATAATAATCTCTGTTTTTCCCTGTTCCCGTCTTGACTCAGTGTTTCCCTTTAGCATGCAGACTCCCCCTGTTTCTGTCCTCTGTCTTTTGGCTTATCCGCTCCTGACTGTTACTGACCCCCTGGCATGTCTCTGACCGTGAGTTTGCTTATTCCTTTGGTACTGCGCTACAGTCTAGGATTTGACCCAGCTTGTTTTGACTATTCTGCTGTCACCTGTGGTAGCCTCACTGTTGCACTGGAGGTTAGCTCTGTTTAGGTGCAGATCTGCTTCCTCTCTACTGCCATCTAGTGAAGCCTGCACCTACCTGCATTGCAGCAGTATGACACTAGGCCCATTATGTGGATGGGGATTGTAGACCCAGGTGAGCCTTCGCCACAGGGGGTCTCACATGCAGTCCCAGGTGATGGAATATGCTTCATTCTGTGAACTAAAGGAAAATGTTTAAGGGAATGGAGAAAAAGACACATGGGTTGAATCAGGCAGTTGTTGGAGGGACTTCGAAGGGAGAGGATCCAAGCTGGGATGGATGAATGGATTATGGAGTTTTGGAGATTGTTTCACCAACTGGGCTAGATTTTCCTGCTACGTTTGAGGGATCAGTCATCTGGATTTAACAAATTCACTTAAGGTTTGTTGATCCCGCATACATGGACGTCGATTGTGACATTTGTCGTTTTGAGGAGCCTAGACTGTGTCTACAGACTATACTGGTGGGAGATACGAAATCTGTGGGCAGAGATCTTGTGTATTGAGGACATTGTATTTTGGCCATCTACCTGTATTTGTTGTACAACCATGTATGTATGTAATAAAAAATAGTTGCATCGCTAAGCTGCCTAGGTGATTTTTATAGCCCACAACCTCAGATCCTCACAAATGGTGGCAACTAGTGGGATCACCTATCTCTGGACAGCATACAAGGGAAAGTTACTGATTGGTGACTTGGCAGAAGAGATGGCAGACTCCAGTTACAAGAGGCTCAAGACGGAGGAGCTGAGAGTCCTTTGCTCTGAGAGAAAACTAGAGTGGTTGCTGGGGGACATGAGGAGGGAGCACAGCCTCTGCCAGATGGCAGAAAATCAACCGACTGAGCTGAGGTGGATGCTGGATGCGCTAGGAGAGCGGGCCATGGAGATAGAGTGGGTGTCAGTGTTAAGAAAATATCATGGTGTGCATGTAGCAGTACCTCCATCAGCCCCTGAGCTGAAGACAGTGGATAACAGGAGAGGTGGGCCCCCATCTTTAAGGTTCCAGGATACACCACAGATCAATGAGAACACCTCGAATATTGATGAATATTTCCGGTAATTTGAGAACCTCTGCATGCAGCATTAGGTGTCAGCCAGTGACTGGCCCACATTTTTAATTGTTGGCCTAGCCAGAAAAGCAAGAGGCGTTTTTAATAACTTGTCTTCTGGGGATCAGAGATGTTACTATTCCATCCGCAGCGCATTACTAGAGAGAGCACACACCTGAAACCTACCAGAGGAAGTTTTGGGAGACTGACAAGCCGGATGCACACACTCATCGGGCGTTTGCTAATACACTACATACGGCATGCACTCAGTGTACAGTAGGACTCAGGGCTTTGGTTGCAGAACATGTCTTGGGTATATTCTTGCTGGAACAATTTATGTCCAATTTCCAAGGGGACGTAAAAGAATGGGTGGCAGATAGAAAACCACTCAGCCTGCATGATGCTGAAAGTTTGGCTGATGATTGGTCTGCTAATCAACCTGGGCTACGTGGAAATACTGCCCCAGCGAGTTGTGAACAGGAGCTTACATGGAGGCCAGTGAGAACCATGGACTGGCAAGAGGAAGAACTGAGGGGATTTCGGACTTCACAAAGAGGGGAAAGTTTCCCAAGCCCCCATTGCAGCCCACGTTGGGGCGAGGAGGGTTAAGCTGCCATAACTGTGGATGCCTGGGACACTTTGCCAGGAAATGCCGACATTTAGCCAACATCATCCACGTCCCCAACGGGTGAACACTGTGCAGCAATGGGGCTGGAATGATGAAGAAGAGAGGATATCACAACCCTGACTGGAAGAGACATATGTGGTACAAGGACAAGTGTCCCGGACTAGATGGGACACCGTAGCGATCATGAACCTGCATCTGCAGCTGGTCTGAGTAGAGGGCATGGAGGTTGCAGGGCTCCATGACTCCAGAGCCTCTGTTACATTGACCATCTAGTACTGGACCACTGTATTGTTCTCAGCAGCTTGATGTTAGTCAACATAGCCAGAGGAGAATCTCGGTGGTTCCGACAACATTTAGACTGGAGTCACAGTCATGGAATGGTGGATGTAGGAGTAGGCTGCACCTACCAGTAGATGGGTTGCAGGGAAACAACCTAGGAGCAGAGTTGGTGTGCCACTGGGCCAACCCGAAACCAAGGACCCATTCTCACTGCGTCAGCCGAGAGGAAACAGAGCAATTTCATCATGCCAACTACTCCCCTGCCAGTGTTAAGTAGTGTTGAGCATTCCAATACCGCAAGTATCGGGTATCGGCCAATATTTGCGGTATCGGAATTCCGATACCGAGTTCCGATACTTTCAGTATATCAGATACCGGAATCGGAAGTTCCCATAATTCTAAGAGCCCGAATTCAGCCAATGAGGAATTATTAGATGTGTGGGCACATCCTGTTCTGCATGGTAGTCATGTAACTACTGGCATGGCTGTGATTGGCTGCTGAAATGATGTCATGATGCACTATAAAAGTCGCCGCCGCCATTTTGGGCTCACTCTGCTGTGAATTCAGTTAGGGACAGGATGCTGTGTTCTGACTGAGGGCCAGTTTAAAGATAGCGATTTGCTTCATTGTGCTTTACCCAGGCTAATTTAGCAACCGCTGTGTGAGAACCTTGCTTTCGCCTTGCAGCGCTGTTCACAGCTGTCTGCAAGGTCTCTGTGTGTGTGAGTGCAGCTCACTCTGTAGTCTGCCGCAGCCACCGCTGGTGTCCGCAGCCACCGCTCAGGGTGCATCACTGCCTCATACTGTTAAATCCATTGTCCTTTTTTGCAATTAGTGCAGCCTGCTGCACATTTTTTCAAATTTATCCTATTAGTGGCTTTCCATCCGTATCCTGCTAGATTGTGGAAAAACACTATATAGGATTACTTAGAGGAGCTTGTTTTGGCCTTGCAGTGCCGTTTACGGCTGTCTGCACAGTCTGTGTGTGAGTGCAGCTCGCTCTGTAGTCTGTTCTGCCGCCACAGCCGGTTGTAATCAGCTCAGGTGCGTCACTGCCTCATACCGTTCCATTGTCCGTTTCTCAATTAGTGCAGCCTGCTGCACATTTTTTCAAATTTATCCTATTAGTGGCTTTCCCTCCGTATCCTGCTAGATTGTGGAAAAACACTGTATAGGATTACATAGAGGAGCTTGTTTTGGCCTTGCTGCACCGTTCACGGCTGTCTGCATGGTCTGTGTGTGAGTGCAGCTCGCTCTGTAGTCTGTTCTGCCAAAAAAAAAAAATAAAGATCACCAAACACGCCACTATACAGTTGTGTAGGCTACATTAGCTCATATAAAAGTCTAGTCCACACTTTAGAAAATTAGTGTTTCTTATACCTGTTAGGAGCTGTTCAGGAATAAGCACACTAAGCCCTTAGTACTTTTGTGCCTATCTTTATCAGTCTACCAAGATGAAGAAGGCAGGGAGTAAGGCACGTGGGCGTTGGCTTGGAGCAGGGAGATTACGTGGGGATTCTGTGCCTGCTGCGGGCACTGGTGACTCATCATCACCCAGTTTCTGCAGGGAACAGTCTTTCATGTGCAGCTTTGTAGGAGATCGCCGTACCCCGCTGCTGCGGGAAGAACAAATTGAAGCCATTGTCGGATGGATGGCAGCTAACGCATTGACTTCAATTAGTGCCACATCCTCTCAGGCACAGAGCACTGGAGAGCACCCATCTGTCTCTTCACCACCTGCCAAATTGCCCAGGCAGTCAGAGAGCCCAGGACAGGAGCTATCTCTACTTCTTTTCTCTGAATCTCTTGGCTTGCAAAGTGGGGGCCAGCCAAGCAGCATTAGAGAAATGGAAGAGGCAGTATTCAGTGATGCCCAACAGCTTTGTCTCTCTGATTCTGAAGAGGCGGGTGTGCCAGTGCCTCCGGTCAGCACACCTCAATACGCATCTGATGATGAGACTCAGGTGCCACTTTCTGGTGCGTACTGTGCTGCTGAGACTACCCAGGAGAAGCAGTTGGTGGAAGAGGGTAGTGTAGATGATGAGGTCCTTGACCCATCGTGGTGTGAGGTACAGGAAGGTGGTGGGAGCAGCTCTGAGGAAAAGAGATTCCCCGAACGGCTCTGGGACAGATTCAAACAATGCTGAGGAGGCGGCGCACGGCACCAAGGGGGTGTGAATGACAGCTGTGCTGTGTCTCATTAAGAAGGAAAGTCCCGCCTCCGGGACGGTTTCAGGGTGTGAGGGGACACATTTTATAAGTGTTAAATTCAGCGTGTACAAGGAGCATAATGAAAAGAAGCACCTTTTCCTTGTGCAGCATTAGTGCCACACAAGGAGGCTCTTTTAGTTGCAAATACCTTTGGGGGTTAAAGGTTCCCTTCAACTGGCTTTAATTAGGCCTCAGCCTATACTCTGCTTCTCCTGGATTCCCTGGGCTCCAACACCGCCAGTTGCTGCTCAGAAGTGTCTTTGTCACGGGTAGTCCCTCCTGCCCATCCTGGTTCCATTACTGTCAGCTGGTTCCAGGCAGAGCCTTTGGCTTAGGTGCCTCCTTCTGGGTATCCGAGTTCCACCAACGTCAGGTGGTCCTTGGTAGTGCTTTCTGGCACGGGTACCTCCTGCTTAGTAACCGGGTTCCAGTAACGTCAGCTGGTCCTCGGTAGTTCCATTGGCTCTTGTACCTTCGGCTAGCCATCTGGGTTCCAGTACCGTCAGCTGGTTCTCGGCAGGGTCTTTTGCTCTTGTACCTTCTGCTCCCCATCCTGGTT
This sequence comes from Ranitomeya imitator, assembly GCF_032444005.1. Taxonomy (NCBI): domain Eukaryota; kingdom Metazoa; phylum Chordata; class Amphibia; order Anura; family Dendrobatidae; genus Ranitomeya; species Ranitomeya imitator. The sequence continues at coordinate 285,036,855 of NC_091282.1, read as the reverse complement.
CCAGTATCGTCAGCTGGTTCCGGGCAGAGCCTTTGGCTTAGGTGCCTCTTTCTGGGTATCCGAGTTCCACCAATGCCAGGTGGTCCTTGGTAGTGCTTTCTGGCATGGGTACCTCCTGCTTAGTAACCGGGTTCCAGTAACGTCAGCAGGTCCTCGGTAGTTCCATTGGCTCTTGTACCTTCGGCTAGCCATCTGGGTTCCAGTACTGTCTGCTGGTTCTCGGCAGTGTCTTTTGCTCTTGTACCTTCTGCTACATTTTCAAGTTCAAGACCCTATAGATGATGACCCTGAAGACCGAGAAGCAGAAGAACAAGAAGCTGCAGAACAAAAAGCAGAAGAACATTAAGCATAAGACTAAAAATCAGAGCAAAAGATATCTAAATTATAAGCAGAAGAAGACTAAGCAGTGTATGGGGGTGAGTCCGTTCCTCCTCGTGGTGCCCCTGGAAAAAACCTGCTGCTGCAGGCCAAACTGAACGCGGACAAATCCTGTTGTAAATCTTTTGTGACAGGCAGAACAGAAGGTGTAATCTTCAAACTTTTATAGATAACAACTACTGGAAGGCCTGGCTGTCACAAATAAGAATATGATGAAGAAGAAGAAGATGAAGAAGTTGATTATGAAGAAGAATAATAGTTGAATAAAAAGAATATGAAGAATGTAAAAAAAAAAATAATAATACGAAGAAGGTGAAGAAGAAGAAGATGAATAAGGTGAAGGAGAAGTTGATGGAAAAGATGATGCTGCTGAGGATGATGAAGAAGAAAGTGTGGGAGAATTTAAAAAGAAGGTGAACAGCATGAAAGTAGTGAAACATAAATATCTGACTAAATATAAAAAATCGTAACATAGTCAATAGCTTTGTAACTCCGAACATTTAAAAAAACAAAAAAAAAATGCTATTCCATTTGATTGGGCTAAACCTCTATGCCTTTAATGTCTCACCCTCAATACATCCTACATTATTCTTAGTTGTTCTCCTTCATGTAGAAGTAACCTACAAGGAAAGAAAGGGTTTATTTTAATTCCGATATTTTGGTCCAATTGACTTGCATTGGTATCGGGTATCGGCGATATCCGATATTTTTTGAATATCGGCCGATACTTTTGGATATCGGAAGGTATCTCTCAACACTATAAGTAATGCACAAAATGTAATGATTGTTACCATGAGGGAATGTGACCTGGGGGAGGTAAATGACATCAGGGAGGAGGCCGAGAGACTTTGAGACACTGGGTCTACCATCACCCTGGTCAGCTCAAATACTGTCCCCCCAGAGCATTATTTACCAAGCCACCAAGTGACCATTCCCCTCGCTGGGGGTCAGCACTCTGGGGTTGGACGCAATGGATACAAGTTCTGTTCTCATCGGGTACATGTGGAGTTTTCCAGGTTATACCGCAGATCAGGGGGAGGATATGGAGGATCCTGCGGGAGAAACAGACCCCTGTCCAGCTAACTAAATACAGAGTCCTCGTCTCAGGGCTTTTCCCATGAGGAAGTTGGCAGGATCTGGAAGATCATATGAGACAAGCTGGAGACGTCTATTATGTTGATGTACACCAATGGGGATTGTGGAGTTTATTCGCAAGGACGAAATGGAATATGCTTTGAGGAAACTGGATGATACAAAGTTTCATTCTCATGAAGGTGAAACCTCTTATATTTGTGTCCATGCTGTGGGGGAGTAGTCTGAGGAGATGGCTGCTTACTAAAGACTATATTACGAATGGACATAAAACGGAGTCCACAGCTCTAAAAGATAGAGACTTTTTCCACATTGATATTACTGTGTTTTATTAGATATTTTCTTGCTGTATTTTATTAATGCTTTGCTTGCTCGTCAGTTCATTCCCAGGAATCAATGTTTCCCTTCAGTGACAGTAAGCAGAGGAAGATGAGCAGGCTAGATCTTATGTACACCTAAGGTCAGACAGTAGATTGCTAAAGAAACTTGATTCCAGCTCACCCAGTTGCTCTATGCTCATCCAGTTGCTCTATGCTCATCCACCTGTGGCTCAGACACCGGCCTCACCCTGGCCTCACATCAAGGAAAATAGAAAAAAATGACAATATGTCGGCCATGTAAATTTTTCTTTTGTATGCACTATATTTTCTTTTGAAAAAGAAAAAGAAAAGGAAAATCCAGTCCTGTTGAGCCGGACTCTAATTTTTTGCAGTAGATTACTAAAGGTAGATGTAAAGTAATCCATTGTTCTTCCAGCCTAGGCCGAGTTTGTGGATGGGGATTGTTGACCCAAGCCGGCAAAACAGGGGGTCTAACATGCAGTCCCAGGTGATGGAATATGCTTCATTCTGTGAGCTAAAGGAATATGTTTAAGGGGGAGGGAGAAAAAAGCACATGGGTTGAATCAGGCAGTTGTTGAAGTGACTTCAAAGGGAGAGGATCCAAGCTTGGATGGATGGTCTATGGAGTTTTGGAGATCGTTTGCCGGCTGGTCTGGGTCCTCCTGTTGTCTGGATTGAACAAATTCTCTTAAGGATTGTTGATCCAGGATACATGGACATCGGTTGGGACATTTGTCGTTTGGAGGAGCCTGGCCTGTGTCTACAGACTGTACTGGTGGGAGATACAAAATTTGTGGGCCAACCAAAAGTTGAGACAGTGAGTATCACCTGATACCTGGGCAGTGGGACTATCTACCTCAGGGAGGGATCTTGTGTATTGAGGACATTGTATTTTGGTTATCTATCTGGATTTGTTGTACAACCATGGATGTATGGAATAAGAAATAGTTACGTTGTTAAACTGCCTTGGTAACGTAGCATAGTAACATAGTTAGGAAGGCTGAAAAAAGACATTTGTCCATCCAGTTCAGCCTATATTCTGTCAGAATAAATCGTCCTTCTAAAGAACCTAATAACTGTAAGATACAATATTGTTACGCACCAGGAAGACATACAGGCCTCTCTTGAACCCCTGGACTGAGTTCGCCATCACCACTTCCTCAGGTAAGGAGTTCCAGATTCTCACTGCCCTAAAAGTAAAGAATCCTCTTCTATGTTGGTGGAAAAACCTTCTCCTCCAGACGCAGAGAATGCCCCCTTGTGACCGTCACGTTCCTTGATATAAACAGTGATATAAACAGTACCTCGTAGAGATATTTGTATTGCCTCATTATATACTTATACATGGTTATTAGATCGCCCCTCAGTCATCTTTTTTTCTAGACTAAATAATAATAGTTTTGCTAATCTCTCTGGGTATTGTAGTTCCCTCATCTCCTTTATTAATTTGTTGCCCTCCTTTGTACTCGTTCTAGTTCCATTATATCCTTCCTAAGCACCGGTGCCCAAAACTGTACACAGTACTTCTTGTGCGGTCATTGTACAGAGGCGGTATAATGCGCTTATCATGTGTATCCAGACCTCTTTTAATGCACCCCATGATCATGTTTGTCTTGGCAGTCGCTGACTGGCACTGGCTGCTCCAGGTAAGTTTATCATTAACTAGGATCCCCAAGTCCTTCTCCATGTCAGATTTACCCAATGGTTTCCTGTTCAGTGTGTAATGGTGATATTGATTCCTTCTTCCCATGCATTTATCAATGTTAATCCTTTTCTGACCTCGGACGGAATAGTACGCCTGAGGTCAGTACCCCCGCTTTGATGTGGGCTCTGGCGGACAGCCCACCTCAAAGCTATGACATGTCAGCTGTTTTTAACAGCTGACATGTGCCCGCAATAGGCGCGGGTGGAATTGCAATCCGCCCGTGCCTATTAACTAGTTATATGCCGCTGTCAAACTCTGACAGTGGCATTTAACAAGCGCTTCCGGTCATCGGGCCGGAAATGAGTGCACCGCTGACCCCCATCACATGATCGGGGGTCAGCGGTGCGTCGAGATGACAACCAGAAGACCTTTATGGTTGTTGATGCCAGATTGTTATGAGTGCCACCCTGTGGTTGGCTTTCATGTGAGTGCTGTATTTCTGCTACACAGAGGTGATCTGAGCATCACCTCTATGTAGCAGAGGCGATTGAGTTATGGCAGTTTCTAGCCTCTCATGGAGGCTATTGAAGCATTTCAAAATAAAAAAAAATGTTTTTAAAAATACGAAAAAAAAATAAAAGTTTAAATCCCCCCCTTTTGCCCCATTCAAAATAAAACAATAAAAAAAAAATCAAACTTACACATATTTGGTATCGCCGCATTCAGAATCGCCTGATCTATCAATAAAAAAAAGGATTAACCTGATGGCTAAATGGCATAGCGATAAAAAAAGTCAAATTGCCAGATTTACGTTTATTTGCTCGCCATGATATTGCATTAAAATGGCTTTGGGATGGAAGAGAGCAAAAAACGAAAAAATGAAAAAAGCTTCGAGGGTTAAGGGGTTAAACCGCATCTGCCACCTTTCAGACCAAGTTTCCAACTTATCCAGATCCATCTGTTTCAGAATATTATCTTTTCTTGCATTGACTGCTTTACAGCATCTGCCACCTTTCAGACCAAGTTTCCAACTTATCCAGATCCATCTGTTTCAGAATATTATCTTTTCTTGCATTGACTGCTTTACATAGTTTTGTATCATATGCAAATATTAATATTTTACTGTGTAAAACTTCTACCAGATCGTTAATAAATATGTTGAAGAGAATAAGTCCCAACACCGACCCCTGCGGTACCCCACTGGTCACAGCGACCCAGTTAGAGTATACCATTTATAACCACCCTCTGTTTTCTATCACTAAGCCAGTTACTTACCCATTTAAACACATTTTCCCCAGACCCAGCATTCTCATTTTGTGTACCAACCTCTTGTGTGTCACAGGATCAAATTTGGAAAAATCAAGATATACCACGTCCAATGACTCACCTTGGTTCAGTCTATAGCTTACCTCTTCATAAAAACTGATTAGATTGGCTTGACAGGAGCGATTCCTCATAAACCCATGCTGATATGGAAAAAACACCAAAAAACAGGCAAAGATGTTTGCCTGTTTTTGGTGTTTTTTCTTGAATGTGTCCTTTTTTGGTGTTTTTCATGTTAGAGTAGGACTGGCAATACGTAAGGACCCTTGGCGTGGGTTGCCAGCTTCCATATTATGGCCCTAATATCAACTAATACCTTACATATATTTATATGTTTTGGTTTTTTTTTTGCACGTATATTTTTTGCAGGGTGCAGCTGGGCCCAAATTGTTCTGTACACTGTGGCCTCTGTTCGCACGGGATGCATTTTAGCACTGGGCAGCCCGCCATACGGCGTCATTAATAGGCTGTAGCCAGACGCTTTGTATTCCTTGTGTGAACACGCCACATACAGAGTAGGATGGCACCATTGAAGCTCTAAAAAACTATAGGGAGAAAAATACTTTATCTAAAAAACTAATTAAAGCTGCCAAAAAGGAAACAGAGAAGCACATTGCTAAGGAGAGTAAAACTAATCCCAAACTGTTCTTCAACTATATCAATAGTAAAAGAATAAAAACTGAAAATGTAGGCCCCTTAAAAAATAGTGAGAAAAGAATGGTTGTAGATGACGAGGAAAAAGCTAACATATTAAACACCTTCTTCTCCACGGTATTCACGGTGGAAAATGAAATGCTAGATGAAACCCCAAGAAACAATGAAAACCCTATATTAAGGGTCACCAATCTAACCCAAGAAGAGGTGCGAAACTGGCTAAATCAGATTAAAATAGATAAATCTCGGGTCCGGATGGCATACACCCACGAGTACTAAGAGAACTAAGTAATGTAATAGATAAACCATTATTTCTTATTTTTAGGGACTCTATAGCGACGGGGTCTGTTCCGCAGGACTGGCGCATAGCAAATGTGGTGCCAATATTCAAAAAGGGCTCTAAAAGTGAACCTGGAAATTATAGGCCAGTAAGTCTAACCTCTATTGTTGGTAAAATATTTGAAAGGTTTCTGAAGGATGTTATTCTGGATTATCTCAATGAGAATAACTGTTTAACTCCATATCAGCATGGATTTATGAGAAATCGCTCCTGTCAAACCAATCTAATCAGTTTTTATGAAGAGGTAAGCTATAGGCTGGACCACGGTGAGTCATTGGACGTGGTATATCTCGATTTTTCCAAAGCGTTTGATACCGTGCCGCACAAGAGGTTGGTACACAAAATGAGAATGCTTGGTCTCGGGGAAAATGTGTGTAAATGGGTTAGTAACTGGCTTAGTGATAGAAAGCAGAGGGTGGTTATAAATGGTATAGTCTCTAACTGGGTCGCTGTGACCAGTGGGGTACCGCAGGGGTCAGTATTGGGACCTGTTCTCTTCAACATATTCATTAATGATCTGGTAGAAGGTTTACACAGTAAAATATCGATATTTGCAGATGATACAAAACTATGTAAAGCAGTTAATACAAGAGAAGATAGTATTCTGCTACAGATGGATCTGGATAAGTTGGAAACTTGGGCTGAAAGGTGGCAGATGAGGTTTAACAATGATAAATGTAAGGTTATACACATGGGAAGAAGGAATCAATATCACCATTACACACTGAACGGGAAACCACTGGGTAAATCTGACAGGGAGAAGGACTTGGGGATCCTAGTAAATGATAAACTTACCTGGAGCAGCCAGTGCCAGGCAGCAGCTGCCAAGGCAAACAGGATCATGGGGTGCATTAAAAGAGGTCTGGATACACATGATGAGAGCATTATACTGCCTCTGTACAAATCCCTAGTTAGACCGCACATGGAGTACTGTGTCCAGTTTTGGGCACCGGTGCTCAGGAAGGATATAATGGAACTAGAGAGAGTACAAAGGAGGGCAACAAAATTAATAAAGGGGATGGGAGAACTACAATACCCAGATAGATTAGCAAAATTAGGATTATTTAGTCTAGAAAAAAGACGACTGAGGGGCGATCTAATAACCATGTATAAGTATATAAGGGGACAATACAAATATCTTGCTAAGGATCTGTTTATACCAAGGAAGGTGACGGGCACAAGGGGGCATTCTTTGCGTCTGGAGGAGAGAAGGTTTTTCCACCAACATAGAAGAGGATTCTTTACTGTTAGGGCAGTGAGAATCTGGAATTGCTTGCCTGAGGAGGTGGTGATGGCGAACTCAGTCGAGGGGTTCAAGAGAGGCCTGGATGTCTCCCTGGAGCAGAACAATACTGTATCATACAATTATTAGGTTCTGTAGAAGGACGTAGATCTGGGGATTTATTATGATGGAATATAGGCTGAACTGGATGGACAAATGTCTTTTTTCGGCCTTACTAACTATGTTACTATGTTACTATGAGTATTTTATCTTAGTGCATTGGTGTACCACACGGCCAAACCCTTATTGAAGGCTGGCTGTTTCATTAGGTATTGCACCTGTGCACTTGCTATTTTGTTTGGGTCCGCTGCACCCTGCTTGTGCATTTGTATTGAGGCCTATTTAGACAGGTAAGCATCTTTGCCTGTTTTTTGGTGTTTTTTCTTGAATGTGTTCTTTTTTGGTGTTTTTCATGTTAGAGTAGGACTGGCAATACGTAAGGACCCTTGGCGTGGGTTGCCAGCTTCCATATTATGGCCCTAATATCAACTAATACATTACATATATTTATATGTTTTTTTTTTTTTTGCACGTATATTTTTTGCAGGGTGCAGCTGGGCCCAAATTGTTCTGTACACTGTGGCCTCTGTTCGCACGGGATGCATTTTAGCACTGGGCAGCCCGCCATACGGCGTCATTAATAGGCTGTAGCCAGACGCTTTGTATTCCTTGTGTGAACACGCCACATACAGAGTATTTTACCTTAGTGCATTGGTGTACCACACGGCCAAACCCTTATTGAAGGCTGGCTGTTTCATTAGGTATTGCACCTGTGCACTTGCTATTTTGTTTGGGTCCGCTGCACCCTGCTTGTGCATTTGTATTGAGGCCTATTTAGACAGGTAAGCATCTTTGCCTGTTTTTTGGTGTTTTTTCTTGAATGTGTCCTTTTTTGGTGTTTTTCATGCTGATATGGAGTTAAACAGTTATTCTCATTGTGATAATCCAGAATAACATCCCTCAGAAAGGCTTCGAATATTTTACCAACAATAGAGGTTAGATTAACTGGCCTATAATTTCCAGGTTCACTTTTAGAGCCCTTTTTGAATATTGGTACCGCATTTGCTATGCGCCAGTACTGCGGAATAGACCCCGTTGCTATAGAGTCCCTAAATATAAGAAATAATGGTTTGTCTGTTACATTACTTAGTTCTCTTAGTACTCATGGTTGTGATTCTTAAAACCCACAACCTCAGATCCTCAAATCTTCAATTGGCTTTTTATTATTTATTCAGGTGTTCAGGATAAAGTTACCTTCACACATAACGATATTGTTAACGATATCGTTGCTTTTTGTGACATAGCAACGATATCGTTAATGAAATCGTTATGTGTGACAGCGACCAACGATCAGGCCCCTGCTGGGAGATCGTTGGTCGCTGAATAAAGTCCAGAACTTTATTTCGTCGCTGGACTCCTCCTGACATCGCTGGATCGGCGTGTGTGACACCGATCCAGCGATGTCTTCACTGGTAACCAGGGTAAACATCGGGTAACTAAGCGCAGGGCCGCGCTTAGTAACCCGATGTTTACCCTGGTTACCATCCTAAAAGTAAAAAAAAACAAACCCTACATACTTACCTACAGCTGTCTGTCCTCCAGCGCTGTGCTCTGCTCTCCTCCTGCACTGGCTGTGAGCGTCGGACAGCCGGAAAGCAGAGCGGTGACGTCACCGCTCTGCTTTCCGGCCGCTGTGCTCACAGTCAGTGCAGGAGGAGAGCAGAGCACAGCGCTGGAGGACAGACAGCTGTAGGTAAGTACAGTTAGGGCCAGAAATATTTGGACAGTGACACAATTTTCGCGAGTTGGGCTCTGCATGCCACCACATTGGATTTGAAATGAAACCTCTACAACAGAATTCAAGTGCAGATTGTAACGTTTAATTTGAAGGGTTGAACAAAAATATCTGATAGAAAATGTAGGAATTGTACACATTTCTTTACAAACACTCCACATTTTAGGAGGTCAAAAGTAATTGGACAAATAAACATAACCCAAACAAAATATTTTTATTTTCAATATTTTGTTGCAAATCCTTTGGAGGCAATCACTGCCTTAAGTCTGGAACCCATGGACATCACCAAACGCTGGGTTTCCTCCTTCTTAATGCTTTGCCAGGCCTTTACAGCCGCAGCCTTCAGGTCTTGCTTGTTTGTGGGTGTTCCCGTCTTAAGTCTGGATTTGAGCAAGTGAAATGCATGCTCAATTGGGTTTAGATCTGGAGATTGACTTGGCAATTGCAGAATGTTCCACTTTTTGGCACTCATGAACTCCTGGGTAGCTTTGGATGTATGCTTGGGGTCATTGTCCATCTGTACTATGAAGCGCCGTCCAATTAACTTTGCAGCATTTGGCTGAATCTGGGCTGAAAGTATATCCCGGTACACTTCAGAATTCATCCGGCTACTCTTGTCTGCTCTTATGTCATCAATAAACACAAGTGACCCAGTGCCATTGAAAGCCATGCATGCCCATGCCATCACGTTGCCTCCACCATGTTTTACAGAGGATGTGGTGTGTCTTGGATCATGTGCCGTTCCCTTTCTTCTCCAAACTTTTTTCTTCCCATCATTCTGGTACAGGTTGATCTTTGTCTCATCTGTCCATAGAATACTTTTCCAGAACTGAGCTGGCTTCTTGAGGTGTTTTTCTGCAAATTTAACTCTGGCCTGTCTATTTTTGGTATTGATGAATGGTTTGCATCTAGATGTGAACCCTTTGTATTTACTGTCATGGAGTCTTCTCTTTACTGTTGACTTAGAGACAGATACACCTACTTCACTGAGAGTGTTCTGGACTTCAGTTGATGTTGTGAACGGGTTCTTCTTCACCAAATTAAGTATGCGGCGATCATCCACCACTGTTGTCATCCGTGGACGCCCAGGCCTTTTTGAGTTCCCAAGCTCACCAGTCAATTCCTTTTTTCTCAGAATGTACCCAACTGTTGATTTTGCTACTCCAAGCATGTCTGCTATCTCTCTGATGGATTTTTTCTTTTTTTTCAGCCTCAGGATGTTCTGCTTCACCTCAATTGAGAGTTCCTTTGACCGCATGTTGTCTGCTCACAGCAACAGCTTCCAAATGCAAAACCACACACCTGGAATCCACCCCTGACCTTTTAACTACTTCATTGATTACAGGTTAACGAGGGAGACGCCTTCAGAGTTAATTGCAGCCCTTAGAGTCCATTGTCCAATTACTTTTGGTCCCTTGAAAAAGAGGACGCTATGCATTACAGAGCTATGATTCCTAAACCCTTTCTCCGATTTGGATGTGGAAACTATCATATTGCAGCTGGGAGTGTGCACTTTCAGCCCATATTATATATATAATTGTATTTCTGAACATGTTTTTGTAAACAGCTAAAATAACAAAACTTGTGTCACTGTCCAAATATTTCTGGCCCTAACTGTATGTAGCGTTTGTTTTTTTTTACTTTTAGGATGGTAACCAGGGTAAACATCGGGTTACTAAGCGCGGCCCTGCGCTTAGTTACCCGATGTTTACCCTGGTTACCGGCATCGTTGGTCGCTGGAGAGCTGTCTGTGTGACAGCTCTCCAGCGACCAAACAGCGACGCTGCAGCGATCCGGATCGTTGTCGGTATCGCTGCAGCGTCGCTTAATGTGAAGGGGCCTTAAGCGATGTTCCCTCAGGCCAACACTGTATTATTTGCATGTGAGGCCTTGAGAAAGTGTATGTGCACACAAAACGTTGGCATGAAGAAACACAGCTTAGGGCTTGTTTCCACATGCGAGAAACTCGTCCGTGTCTCGCATGTGGAAACGAAGCTCTGGTGCCGGCACTCCGGAGCGGAGCGTGCGGCTGCATGTGTTGCTATGCGGCCGCATGCTCCGCTCCACAGTGCCGGCACCAGAGCTTCGTTTCCACATGCGAGACACGGACGTGTTTCTCGCATGTGGAAACAAGCCCTTACAGGGTCATACTGTGACTCAAATTCAATCCTGGCATTTGAGAGCACACAGGCCCGCTTGCTATGAAGTGAAAGTGATACATGTTCCTTGATTTTTGTGGATAGCTCGAGCTATATATCATATTTACAGAATGCAAACTGCTGTGAAGACAGCATAACACTATGCGAGAGTTAAAGCGAATCTGTCAGCTCCGATAACTCAATTTATCTGCAGACATACGGTTAATCTGCAGCTTAATAGCATTATGAAGGTGCCCAGCCACTGTACTGAAAGTGCGGCATCCGGGACATAATAAACTTTCTTTTTACAAGGAACCACCTGCTTTCAGTCATGCAGGGGTGCCTGGAGCAATTACAATCACTGCTTACCACAGTGAAAGTGGCAACTGTAAGTACACCCAGGCACTTTAGCGGGTATTCCAACCGGTGCATCAAGCGGGGATACCAGAGAGCGAGAGCGACTCCACGAGGCGATCTCCTCAAAACCACTAGAGCTTGACCACGTACCACTGAGAATGGGCCTATTAGATTTATATCTACATTCAACCATGAATGGGAGGATATGAGGCAGATCCTTTTAAAACACTGGTCAATTTTGAATGCTGAGCCCTCCCTGGGAACAATTCTTGGTGACTAATTATCCTTCTATGACTGCAAGAAGGTCTAAAAATCTAAAGGACCTCTTGGTGAGCAGTCACTATGTACCCACCCTGAAGCATCCATTCGGCTCTAGAGGCCCAATACCTGGATCCATACCATGCGGTCGCTGTCTTGCCTGCACAAATGTCCTGCGCTGCACCACGTTTTGCTCTTCTGACGGTAAAAAACAATTCGATATCAGATATCGGATATCGTGTAGCAGCACAAATGTGATTTACTACGCTACATGTGGGTGCTTATATTTAAGAGAACTTAGAGTACGTGTGCGTGAGCATGTGCGGGACATTTGTGCGGCCAAGACTGTGACCGACATCACTGTCATAATATGTACTTTTGCCCTGTCCTGTATTTGAATAATATGCCATTTGATGTATGTAACTGTTCTCTGGTTTCTATTAGCTGTAATTTATGTATTTTCTTGGCTGGGAGTTCACCTGTAACAATGTCTCCTTCCCCCAATACTTGCAGCCCAAAGCTCTAATGTAATTAAGATTTGTCAACATCACTAGTGGAGGAATAGCCATTCTTCCTCACAGCAGGTGGCTAGTCAAATGTACATATTACATAGACTGCCTGGAGCCCACCAGTCTAGAATCTTCTGGTGGACCCAACCATTGAATAGAAGGTGTAACCCCTACCCCTTCATGGGCGGATCCCAGGAGCTCAGACAATCCATTCTTATTTTGAGATCAGTTGTGAGTTGATCCTTGAAGGAGAAGGAGTGGGGATTCTTAGCTGAGGCAAGACCCCATGTCCATCTGGGACTGTGGAAGCGAACGGGGCGAGACTTGAGCTGAGGACATATCTCGTCGTTCGTGAGATTGTTTTGGGATCCCTTGGACTATTGCTGTGTTACCTGGCACAAGGATTATCGGGAGGTGCCCCCGAACCTGTTCCATTGGACTTATTGTGGACTCTGTAGATCTACCTGCATGTGTTGTTCCAGCGTTCTTGATAATAAATCTGTTGAATCATCCCTCGGCCTGTTGTCCCTTCTTGCTCTGCCATACACCCCGTCACAATCACCCTCCTCAAGACAATCCCGCGTCATTTTAGACAATACCACAACAGTGAACCATCTTCCTTTAAAGTAAGGCTACTTTCACACTAGCGTCGTGCGATGCGACGTGCAGATGCAACGACGCTAGCATTGTTAGCGCCGCAAAATGGGTGCAGCGGATGCAGATTTTCATCGCATCTGCTGCCCCATTGTGAGGTGCGGGGAGGTGGGGGCGGAGTTCCGGCCGCGCATGCGCGGTCGGAAAAAGCGGTCCGTCGGCAGCAAAAAATGTTACATGTAACATTTTTTGCTTCCGGCGGTCCGCCACAACACGGCGCAACCGTCGCACGATGGTTGCGACATGTGTCAATGCGTCGCAATGCGTCGCAATGCGTCGCTAATGTTATTCTATGGGGCAAAAACACATCCTGCAAACAACTTTGCAGGATGTGTTTTTTCCCCTAAACGACGCATTGCGACGTATTGAAAACAACGCTAGTGTGAAAGTAGCCTAAGAGGGATTGATATGATCCATTTAGGAATAAGAGGGGGTGACTATAAAAAAATCCTGGCCCAGGTAGATGCTAAATGGATCACATTATTAGACACACTGACCACTAGGGGTCTTAATGAGTCACTGTCTTTTTCATCTTTTCTATGATCCATTATTAATATTATACCACTAATTCATCCGCGTTCTTGTCATTTTCCCATATCACCGTGCTTAGGGTAATAGTTTTTCTGATTTTATTATTTTTTATATTGTCATTAAGTTTTAACTTTTTCACTTTTTATAATCTTTGCAGGGGGATAAAATTTGTGGTCCCCCTTTTTTTCATCCATGTCGGACTTTGGATCTACTTTCCGTACCATCCACTCAATCTATCAACCATGCTATAACCTCACCAGATGATGACCTATGGAATTGGTAGACATTGGAATTACTACTTGATATATGTAATCTATACTCGTCTCCATGCCCATGGTGTTATATGTTTTGTGTCGCCATTGTGGTCACTATATATTAGACTAACTTAGATACCATCTGTATGTGTTGTTAGTGGATGTTAAATGACCATTCAGACCTTGCTTTGGTGATATAGCGGTTATGCGCATGCGTGCCGCTGCTCTGGATCTCTGGTGGACGGCGGCGCGTCTCTGTGCCTTGCTCGCACGCCCGGGGACTTTTTCCTCTCCCCGCGCGTGCGTAGTAATGTGTGATGCTCTGGTGTACCTCCAGGACCTGAGATATGCGGTGCGCATGCGCCATGTATAAACACTCGGATTGGTCCTCAAATACCATGTGACCCACCTTGTGACCATAAAAGGTCCTTGCTGCTAAAACTTTCTCACTCCCCTTGAAAAAGCAGTCCATTGAAGACGCTTCCTAACACCCGGCCCAGGGTCCTCTAGTCTCTGCCCTTGGTAAGTGCTTGTCTGTCCCGCATGGTGTTCTATTTTTGACCCAGGTTATTCTACGTTTATATAGTCTTTGGGGGAGGCAAGCCAGCCGGCGCTATACCTTATTGCACAAGTACTTTAGAGAAGGATTGATTCTTAGGCACAATTGGGCAGGTGCAATTAGTGCTTCCCTGGTACCCCTTTTCCCTTTCTGCATATGTCTCACTTTATATGCGCCTTTTCTGATGATTTGTGTATACACTGTTTTTTTGTAAACTTTCAATAAAATATGGGCTTTTATTTATTGTACCTAAAAGCTCTTGTTTCTCCTTGCATATATGCTTTCAGTCGGGCAGGGGGGCATGGATCAATTACAATCACTGCTTACCACAGTGAAAGTGGCAACTGTAAGTACACCCAGGCATTTTAGCTGACAGCCAACTATGCACAGATGCACAGCCAGCTGTCAGTCAAGGAAGGAATAAAGTGAGCAGGGAACTCACTATTGAGGGCAGAGCTGGCTTCCGTTCTCACCTTACACTAGCAGTGTACTCTCATTCCGGCTCGTCACTTATCATTAGAACTGGAGAGATTGTGCACTGTCACTGTGCGCTAGGAAGAATATTGTGTGGTGACAATATCCTACTGAGCATATGTCAGAACTGACAAGAGATACATGCTCAGTAGAGCAGGGACTAGCCCAGCCCCTGAAATGGATGTCACTGATGACGCCACTGGAGGACACAAACAGAAAAGGACCCCAGAGCAAGAACAGTATATGGGTCTTTTCCAGTCCAACACCTCATTATAATACACAATTCCACTTGTTTTGGAAGTGCAAATGGGTACCATTACCTCTTGGGCCCCTGTGCGGCTGCACAGTTTGCAGCAATGATAAGCCCGCCCCTGTATAATACCCAATTTCAGCGTTGATAGAGAGGATGCATCACTGACCGAAGCCTCTGCCTATTGATGATGACTCATTTTAGTATCCCAGCATAAAATGGGGATTCTCAAGCGGAACATCATCAGGAAATAGGTAAAAAAAATATAACTTACTAAAGCAGTTAGATTAGAGAGGGAATGATAAGGACTTTTAATTAAAGCATATTAAAAAGCTAGATTATTGCAATAAATAGTCATTTAGGATGAATATCATTATTAGCTTTGGACCACTCCTTTAAGGTGCATTGACTGCACCTAAATGTACCATTAAAGGAAGCCTGTCAGTTGCCTTAACTCCCTAAACCACCACTATGACTGTATTGTACCCTTTTTCTACATTTTCAGTAACCCCATTTTGTTACTTAGTGATTGATTATAAATGTAAAATTAACCCCTTCAAGACCCAGCCTATTTTGACCTTAAAGACCTTGCCGTTTTTTGCAATTCTGACCAGTGTCCCTTTATGAGGTAATAACTCAGGAACGCTTCAACGGATCCTAGCGGTTCTGAGATTGTTTTTTCGTGACATATTGGGCTTCATGTTAGTGGTAAATTTAGGTCAATAAATTCTGCGTTTATTTGTGATAAACACGGAAATTTGGCGAAAATTTTGAAAATTTCGCAATTTTCACATTTTGAATTTTTATTCTGTTAAACCAGAGAGATATGTGACACAAAATAGTTAATAAATAACATTTCCCACATGTTTACTTTACATCAGCACAATTTTGGAAACAAAATTTTTTTTTGTTAGGAAGTTATAAGGGTTAAAATTCGACCAGCGATTTGTCATTTTTACAACGAAATTTACAAAACCATTTTTTTTAGGGACCACCTCACATTTGAAGTCAGTTTGAGGGGTCTATATGGCTGAAAATACCCAAAAGTGACACCATTCTAAAAACTGCACCCCTCAAGGTACTCAAAACCACATTCAAGAAGTTTATTAACCCTTCAGGTGCTTCACAGCAGCAGAAGCAACATGGAAGGAAAAAATGAACATTTAACTTTTTAGTCACAAAAATTATCTTTTAGCAACAATTTTTTTATTTTCCCAATGGTAAAAGGAGAAACTGAACCATGAAAGTTGTTGTCCAATTTGTCCTGAGTACGCTGATACCTCATATGTGGGGGTAAACCACTGTTTTGGCGCATGGCAGGGCTTGGAAGGGAAGGAGCGCCATTTGACTTTTTGAATCAAAAATTGGCTCCACTCTTTAGCGGACACCATGTCACGTTTGGAGAGCCCCCGTGTGCCTAAAAATTGGAGCTCCCCCACAAGTGACCCCATTTTGGAAACTAGACGCCCCAAGGAACTTATCTAGATGCATAGTGAGCACTTTGAACCCCCAGGTGCTTCACAAATTGATCCGTAAAAATGAAAAAGTACTTTTTTTTCACAAAAAAATTCTTTTAGCCTCAATTTTTTCATTTTCACGTGGGCAACAGGATAAAATGGATCCTAAAATGAGTTGGGCAATTTCTCCTGAGTACACCAATACCTCACATGTGGAGGTAAACCACTGTTTGGGCACATGGTAAGGCTCGGAAGGGAAGGAGCGCCATTTGACTTTTTGAATGAAAAATTATTTCCATCGTTAGCGGACACCATGTCGCGTTTGGATAGCTCCTGTGTGCCTAAACATTGGCGCTCCCCCACAAGTGACCCCATTTTGGAAACTAGACCCCCCAAGGAACTAATTTAGATGCCTAGTGAGCACTTTAAACCCTCAGGTGCTTCACAAATTGATCTGTAAAAATGAAAAAGTAATTTTTTTTCACAAAAAAATTCTTTTCGCCTCAATTTTTTCATTTTCACATGGGCAGTAGGATAAAATGGATCATAAAATTTGTTGGGCAATTTCTCCCGAGTACGCCGATACCTCATATGTGGGGGTAAACCACTGTTTGGGCACTCGGCAGGGCTCGGAAGAGAAGGCGCGCCATTTGACTTTTTGAATGGAAAATTAGCTCCAATTGTTAGCGGACACCATGTCGCGTTTGGAGAGCCCCTGTGTGCCTAAACATTGGAGCTCCTGCACAAGTGACCCCATTTTGGAAACTAGACCCCCCAAGGAACTTATCTAGATGCATATTGAGCACTTTAAACCCCCAGGTGCTTCACAGAAGTTTATAACGCAGAGCCATGAAAATAAAAAATAATTTTTCTTTCCTCAAAAATGATTTTTTAGCCTGGAATTTCCTATTTTGCCAAGGATAATAGGAGAAATTGGACCGCAAATATTGTTGTCCAGTTTGTCCTGAGTACGCTGATACCCCATATGTGGGGGTAAACCACTGTTTGGGCGCACGGCAGGGCTCGGAAGGGATGGCACGCCATTTGGCTTTTTAAATGGAAAATTAGCTCCAATCATTAGCGGACACCATGTCACGTTTGGAGAGCCCCTGTGTGCCTAAACATTGGAGATCCCCCAGAAATGACACCATTTTAGAAACTAGACCCCCAAAGGAACTAATCTAGATGTGTGGTGAGGACTTTGAACCCCCAAGTGCTTCACAGAAGTTTATAACGCAGAGCCATGAAAATAAAAAAAAAAATTATTTTCTCAAAAATGATCTTTTAGCCTGCAATTTTTTATTTTCCCAAGGGTAACAGGAGAAATTTGACCCCAAAAGTTGTTTTCCAGTTTCTCCTGAGTACGCTGATACCCCATATGTGGGGGTAAATCACTGTTTGGGCACATGCCGGGGCTCGGAAGTGAAGTAGTGACGTTTTGAAATGCAGACTTTGATGGAATGCTCTGTGGGCGTCACGTTGCGTTTGCAGAGCCCCTGATGTGGCTTAACAGTAGAAACCCCCCACAAGTGACCCCATTTTGGAAACTAGACCCCCAAAGGAACTTATCTAGATGTGTGGTGAGCACTTTGAACCCCCAAGTGCTTCATAGAAGTTTATAATGCAGAGCCGTGAAAATAATAAATACGTTTTCTTTCCTCAAAAATAATTATTTAGCCCAGAATTTTTTAATTTTCCCAAGGGTAACAGGAGAAATTTGACCCCAATATTTGTTGTCCAGTTTCTCCTGAGTACGGTGATACCCCATATGTGGGGGTAAACTACTGTTTGGGCACATGCCGGGGCTTGGAATTGAAGTAGTGACGTTTTGAAATGCAGACTTTGATGGAATGCTCTGCGGGCGTCACGTTGCGTTTGCAGAGCCCCTGATGTGCCTAAACAGTAGAAACCCCCCACAAGTGACCCCATTTTGGAAACTAGACCCTGAAAGGAACTTATCTAGATGTGTGATGAGCACTTTGAACCCCCAAGTGCTTCATAGAAGTTTATAATGCAGAGCCGTGAAAATAATAAATACGTTTTCTTTCCTCAAAAATAATTATTTAGCCCAGAATATTTTATTTTCCCAAGGGTTACAGGAGAAATTGGACCCCAAAAGTTGTTGACCAGTTTCTCCTGAGTACGCTGATACCCCATATGTGGGGGTAAACCACTGTTTGGGCACACGTCGGGGCTCAGAAGGGAAGTAGTCACTTTTGAAATGCAGACTTTGATGGAATGGTCTGCGGGTGTCACGTTGCGTTTGCAGAGCCCCTGGTGTGCCTAAACAGTAGAAACCCCCCACAAGTGACCCCATTTTAGAAACTAGACCCCCCAAGGAACTTATCTAGATATGTGGTGAGCACTTTGAACCTCCAAGTGCTTCACAGACGTTTACAACGCAGAGCCGTGAAAATAAAAAATCATTTTTCTTTCCTCAAAAATTATGTTTTAGCAAGCATTTTTTTATTTTCACAAGGGTAACAGGAGAAATTGGACCCCAGTAATTGTTGCGCAGTTTGTCCTGAGTATGCTGGTACCCCATATGTGGGGGTAAACCACTGTTTGGGCACACGTCAGGGCTCGGAAGTGAGGGAGCACCATTTGACTTTTTGAATACGAGATTGGCTGGAATCAATGGTGGCGCCATGTTGCGTTTGGAGACCCCTGATGTGCCTAAACAGTGGTAACCCCTCAATTCTAACTCCAACACTAACCCCAACACACCCCTAACCCTAATCCCAACTGTAGCCATAACCCTAATCACAACCCTAACCCCAACACACCCCTAACCACAACACTAACCCCAACACACCCCTAACCCTAACCACAACCCTAATTCCAACCCTAACCCTAAGGCTATGTGCCCACGTTGCGGATTCGTGTGAGATATTTCCGCACCATTTTTGAAAAATCTGCGGGTAAAAGGCACTGCGTTTTACCTGCGGATTTTCCGCGGATTTCCAGTGTTTTTTGTGCGGATTTCACCTGCGGATTCCTATTGAGGAACAGGTGTAAAACGCTGCGGAATCCGCACAAAGAATTGACATGCTGCGGAAAATACAACGCAGCGTTCCCGCGCGGTATTTTCCGCACCATGGGCACAGCGGATTTGGTTTTTCATATGTTTACATGGTACTGTAAACCTGATGGAACACTGCTGCGAATCCGCAGACAAATCCGCACCGTGTGCACATAGCCTAATTCTAAAGGTATGTGCACACGCTGCGGAAAACGCTGCGGATCCGCAGCAGTTTCCCATGAGTGTACAGTTCAATGTAAACCTACGGGAAACAAAAATCGCTGTACACATGCTGCGGAAAAACTGCACGGAAACGCAGCGGTTTACATTCCGCAGCATGTCACTTCTTTGTGCGGATTCCGCAGCGGTTTTACAACTGCTCCAATAGAAAATCGCAATTGTAAAACCGCAGTGAAATGCGCAGAAAAAAACGCGGTAAATCCGCCATAAATCCGCAGCGGTTTAGCACTGCGGATTTATCAAATCCGCAGCGGAAAAATCCGCAGAGGACCAGAATACGTGTGCACATTCCTAACCCTAACCCTAACCCTAGCCCTAACCCTAGCCCTACCCCTAACCCTAACCCTACCCCTAACCCTAACCCTACCCCTACCCCTAACCCTAACCCTACCCCTAACCCTAACCCTAACCCTAACCCTACCCCTACCCCTAACCCTAACCCTAACCCTATTCTAACATTAGTGGGAAAAAAAAAATTTCTTTATTTTTTTATTGTCCCTACCTATGGGGGTGACAAAGGGGGGGGGTCATTTATTATTTTTTTTATTTTGATCACTGAGATAGATTATATCTCAGTGATCAAAATGCACTTTGGAACGAATCTGCCGGCCGGCAGATTCGGCGGGCGCACTGCGCATGCGCCCGCCATTTTGGAAGATGGCGGCGCCCGGGAGAAGACGGACGGGACCCCGGCTGGATCGGTAAGTATGATAGGGTGGGGGGGGACCACGGGGGGGGGGATCGGAGCACGGGGGGGGGAATCGGAGCGCGGGAGGGGTGGAACGGAGCGCGGGGGGCGTGGAACGGAGCACGGGGGGGCTGGAACGGAGCACGGGGGGGTGGAACGGAGCACGGGGGGGGGTGGATCGGAGTGCAGGGGGGGTGATTGGAGCACGGGGGGGTGATTGGAGCACGGGGGGGAGCGGACACGAGCACGGGGGGGAGCGGAGCACAGGGCGGAGGGGAGCCGGAGCAGTGTACCGGCCAGATCGGGGGGGTGGGGGGGCGATCGGAGGGGTGGGGTGGGGGCACACTAGTATTTCCAGCCATGGCCGATGATATTTCAGCATCGGCCATGGCTGGATTGTAATATTTCACCCGTTATAATGGGTGAAATATTACAAATCGCTCTGATTGGCAGTTTCACTTTCAACAGCCAATCAGAGCGATCGTAGCCACGAGGGGGTGAAGCCACCCCCCCTGGGCTAAACTACCACTCCCCCTGTCCCTGCAGATCGGGTGAAATGGGAGTTAACCCTTTCACCCGGCCTGCAGGGACGCGATCTTTCCATGACGCCGCATAGGCGTCATGGGTCGGAATGGCACCGACTTTCATGACGCCTACGTGGCGTCATGGGTCGGGAAGGGGTTAAAGGTGTTGTCCACTACTTGGACAATCCCTTCTCAATCACTATTATTTTATCATTCCCAGTTAAATAATGACACTTATTCTCATCTTCATGCCAGCATCGTTCCAACAGCCGCAGCTCTCACTTCTTCTTGATGTCTAGATTTGTCCAAAAGCGAGGTGAGTGAGGCCAGCAATGATTGGCCACAGGGATCACATGACATAACAATGTTACCGTAACACAATCTCTGGAAAAGCCAATGATGATACATCTGGCACTTCCCCAGGAGGTGAGTATAGGTGTTATTATTTTACAAGGGGGAACATAAGGATTGAGAAAGGGTTAAATCTGTTGTCCAGCTATGTAAATCAGTTGGTGTCTATCTAATCATGGGTATTGATTTCCCTTCCTCCTTCACTTTGTGTAAGGACAACCCCGTGGGTGTGGGTGTGTCAGGACAACCCCGTGGGTGACATGATTTTCAAAAGCGACATTGCCACCTGCTCTTTGCAAACTTTGCAGCTGGCCAAGTCCGGCATGACTGCTCCCTCAGTGTGCAAATCAAGTCAGGGTATGTACTCCCAACTTCAGTGCACATTCCCAGGGAGACCAAAAACACATGGGCCACCTGCATAGCGAACAAGTCTGTAGGAACCTGTTCACACCACCAAAGAACTTGAAAACACAAAAGTGCACAGAGAGATCAAGAAATACTCTGTTGTAAAAAAGTCACAGCAAATAAGCAAGTGCTAGTCAAAAAATGATAAAATACAGGGTATTTAGTTAATAAGTTTTTTTGCAAAAAAAGTGTATGTTAAGCTGCTCCACCAATCGCCAAGGTATACCCATAATAGAGCAGTCCTGTCTAATGTATATAATCCCTATCTGATGTATTTAAAAACCTGATCATCTGTATAGTACCTGCATGAACAGGGCTCAGAGAGAAAATACCCACGTTGAACATGCGAGATGGAACAGCTACAATGCAAATGACCCACAGAGGAGTGGTGAACTCCCCAGTCTTGTAGAAACAAGAGAACAATTATAAAACCAAAAACACATGGGCCACCTGCATAGCGAACAAGTCTGTAGGAACCTGTTCATACCACCAAATTCCCAGGGAGGTAGAAAAATGTCAGAATGAACAAAATTTGCAAAGAGTCAGCGTTGATGCTGATTTAGTGGGGGCCTAGGGTAGCAGCAAGGGTCTCCATAATTTGCATTGGTGCCGGTGGCATTTGTGAGCAGGACTAGGTGGCACAGCTTTACATACTGTCAGAGGGAATAGCACTGACCTTTTCACGTCTTATCACTATCTTCAGTTTGTAAAAGTCATTTACACAAGGCACAAGTTTAACCCTTTTCACTGCCTAGCTAAAAACACAGTTTTCGAAGTCAGCTGCAGGGGGGGGGGGAGTGGGAGCAACAAAAGTGTTAAATCACTGCCTTGTGCAGACATCTAATATATAAAGCTGAATGTGTGTATGTGTGTATGTCCGGGATTGGCATCTGCACCGTCGCAGCAACAGCCACAAAATTTTGCACAGTCACACGTGTTCCAATTCACCAAACAATTTTGCCCCTATCTACATAATGGGGAAAAAGTGAAAGGAAAAGTGTCGGAGGCAAATTGACAGCTGCCAGATGTGAACAAGGGGGACTTAAAGAATGAGAGCGATGGCACCAAAGAGTATATACCGTACAGTTGTTAATAATTTGTCCTGAGTACGCTGATACCCCATATGTGGCAGTAAACCACTGTTTGGGCGCATGGGAGAGCTCGGAAGGGAAGGAGTGCCGTTTGACTTTTCAATACAAAATTGACAGGAATTGAGACGGGACGCCATGTTGCGTTTGGAGAGCCACTGATGTGCCTAAACATTGAAACCCCCAAAAGTGACACCATTTTGGAAAGTAGACCCCCTAAGGAACTTATCTAGAGGTGTGGTGAGCACGTTAACCCACCAAGTGCTTCACAGAAGTTTATAATGCAGAACCGTAAAAAAAAAAAATCATATTTTTTCACAAAAGTCATCTTTTTGCCCCCAATTTTTTTCCACAAGGGTAAGAGAAGAAATTGGACCCCAAAAGTTGTTGTCCAATTTGTCCTGAGTACGCTGATACCCCATATGTGGGGGGGAACCACCGTTTGGGCGCATGGGAGGGCTCGGAAGGGAAGGAGCGCCATTTGGAATCCAGACTTAGATGGAATGGTCTGCAGGCGTCACATTGCGTTTGCAGAGCCCATAATGTACCTAAACAGTAGAAACCCCCCACAAGTGACACCATTTTGGAAAGTAGACCCCATAATGAACTTATCTGGAAGTGTGGTGAGCACTTTGACCCACCAAGGGCTTAACAGAAGTTTATAATGCAGAGCCGTAAAAATAAAACAAATTTTTTTTTCCCACAAAAATGATTTTTTAGCCCCCAGTTTTGTATTTTCCCGAGGGTAACAGGTGAAATTGGACCCCAAAAGTTGTTGTCCAATTTGTTCTGAGTATGCTGATACCCCATTTGTGGGAGGAACCACCGTTTGAGCGCATGGCAGAGCTCGGAAGGGAAGGAGCGCCACTTGGAATGCAGACTTAGATGGATTGGTCTGCAGGCGTCACATTGCGTTTGCAGAGCCCCTAATGTAACCTAAACAGTAGAAACCCTCCACAAGTGACCCTGTATTGGAAACTAGACCCCCCAAGGAACTTATCTAGATGTGTTGTGAGAACTTTGAACCCCTAACTGTTTCACTACAGTTTATAACGCAGAGCCGTGAAAATTATAAAGAAAAAATTTTCCCCCCAAAATTATTTTTTAGCCCACAGTTTTGTATTTTTCCAAGGGTAACAGGAGAAATTGGACCCCAAAAGTTGTTGTCCAATTTGTCCTGAGTACGCTGATACCTGACATGTGGGGGGGGGGGGGGGACCACCGTTTGAGCGCATGGCAGAGCTCGTAAGAGAAGAAGCATCATTTGGAATGCAGACTTAGATGGATTGGTCTGCAGGTGTCACATTGCGTTTGCAGAGCCCCTAATGTACCTAAACAGTAGAAACCCCCCACAAGTGACCCAATATTGGAAACTAGACCCCCAAGGAACTTATCTAGATGTGGTGTGAGAACTTTGAACCCCCACGTGTTTCACTACAGTTTATAACGCAGAGCCGAGAAAATAAAAAATCTTTTTTTTCCCACAAAAATTATTTTTAGCCCCAGTTTTGTATTTTCCCAAGGGTAACAGGAGAAATTGGACTGCAAAAGTTGTTGTCCAATTTGTCCTGAGTACGCTGATACCCCATATGTTGGGGTAAACCCCTGTTTAGGCACACGGGAGAGCTCGGAAGGGAAGGAGCACTGTTTTACTTTTTCAACGCAGAATTGGCTGGAATTGAGATCGGACGCCATGTCGCATTTGGAGAGCCCCTGATGTGCCTAAACAGTGGAAACCCCCCAATTATAGCTGAAACCCTAATCCAAACACACCCCTAACCCAGACACACCCCTAACCCTAATCCCAACCCTATTCCCAATCGTAAATGTAATCCAAATCCTAACCCTAACTTTAGCCCCAACCCTAACTGTAGCCTTAACCCTAACCCTAGCCCTAACCCTAGCCCTAACCCTAGCCCTAACCCTAGCCCTAGCCCTAACCCTAACCCTAGCCCTAACCCTAATGGGAAAATGGAAATAAATACATTTTTTTAATTTTTTTATTTCTCCCTAACTAAGGGGGTGACGAAGGGGGGTTTGATTTACTTTTATAGCGGGTTTTTTAGTGGATTTTTATGACTGGCAGCCGTCACACACTGAAAGACGCTTTTTATTGCAAAAAATATTTTTTGCATTACCACATTTTGAGAGCTATAATTTTTCCATATTTGAGTCCACACAGTCAAGTGAGGTCTTGTTTTTTGCGGGACGAGTTGAAGTTTTTATTGGTAACATTGTTGGGCACGTGACATTTTTTGATCGCTTTTTATTCCGATTTTTGTGAGGCAGAATGACCGAAAACCAGCTATTCATGAACTTCTTTTGGGGGAGGTGTTTATACCGTTCCGCGTTTGGTAAATTGGATAAAGCAGTTTTATTCTTCGGGTCAGTACGATTACAGCTATACCTCATTTATATCTTTTTTTATGTTTTGGCGCTTTTATACGATAAAACTATTTTACAGAAAAAATAATTATTTTTGCATCACTTTATTCTGAGAACTATAACTTTTTTATTTTTTTGCTGATGATGCTGTGTGGTGGCTCGTTTTTTGCGGGACAAGATGACGTTTTCAGCAGTACCATGGTTATTTATATCCGTCTTTTTGATCACGTGTTATTCCACTTTTTGTTTGGTGGTATGAGAATAAAGCGTTGTTTTTTGCCTCTTTTTTTTTTTTTTACGGTGTTCACTGAAGGGGTTAACTAGTGATATAGTTTTATAGGTGGGGTCGTTACGGACGCGGCAATACTAAATATGTGTACTTTTATTGTTTTTTTTTAATTTAGATAAAGAAATGTATTTATGGGAATAATATATATATATTTTTTTCATTATTTAGGAATTTATTTTTTTTTTTTTAAACATATGGAAATTTTTTTTTTAACTTTTTTACTTTGTCCCAGGGAAGGGGACATCACAGCGGTCGCGTGGCGGTCACGTGAGCGGCACGTGACCAATCAGAAGCCGCGACGTCATTCTCAGGTCCTAAATTCCTAGAATGAGGAGTTTAGGGCCTGAGAATGACGTCGCGGCTTGTGATTGGTCGCGTGGCGGTCACATGAGCGGCACGCGACCAATCAGAAGCAGTGACATCATGGAAGTCCCTAAATGCGCGCATTTTAAGCACAGAAGGCTGCCGGTTACCAGCGGTGATGTCCAGGGGCCTCCGGAGAGGTGAGTATGTCAATATTTTTTATTTTAATTCTTTATTTTACACATTAATATGGATCCGATACCGATTCCCGATACCACAAAAGTATCGGAACTCGGTATCGGAATTCCGATACC
Organism: Ranitomeya imitator; assembly: GCF_032444005.1. Lineage (NCBI taxonomy): Eukaryota > Metazoa > Chordata > Amphibia > Anura > Dendrobatidae > Ranitomeya > Ranitomeya imitator. Next base: position 285,010,955 of record NC_091282.1, on the reverse strand, counting down.
GCAAGTATCGGCCGATACCCGATACTTGCGGTATCGGAATGCTCAACACTAATCCCCACTAACTTGTATGGGAGATTGCCTTATAAGTTTGTATGCTACTTGTACATTTAATAGGATATTGGGACATTGAACGTATTTGAAGTTTGTATTGATGGGAGACACAGCATGCTTACAATGTCTGACCCGCACCATCTTTCATGTGGTCACACTCTGAGAATGGTATTTACAAATGTGATATAGACTATGCAATGTTCTTTTGAGTATTTAACTCATGCATTGTATGAACCCCTATTTCCCACTGTTGTTCATGGGAGTTTTTAATTGTTTTTAAACTACAGTTTTTTGTGTGGTGTTGTCTAAATAAACTTTGCTATATTTTTGTACCTAAACTATTGGTGTGGCGATCCCATTTGTATGATGCTGGTTCTTTTCTTTATGTAGTGTCGGTTTACATTGACATGCATCAGGTGATCCCCCCCCCCACCCTATCTTATTTGAGTTGGATGGTGCCCGCTCAACCTATGCTTCTGAACCTTTGACGTTTTCACACATGTTTAAAAGATTTATTTTTGGGGGATACTCTAAATTAACATGTTTGTCTGGGGTAGAATATTTCAGAAAACTAGTGCAGTTCAAAAAACTTTGGAGATAGAAGTTGTAGATTCAGATTATGTTGGATTTTAGGTACGTTCACACCATGTTTTTCTGTCCACATCAGCTTTGCATGTTCAACCAAAGATGATGTACAAGAAAACATAGTTCTGTCAGCGCATACACCGGAATCCCATTTTGCAAGTGTAGTGCAGCATTATCCACACTGTGCATGATGAGGCAGTGACCCAGCAAAGTTCAAAGCAAAATTTATTTTAATTTCTAACTCACATAAATACACAGCACAAGGTATCCTCCGGATCGCAGCCAGGAAAACAAAACAGTCCACATGTGACTCATGTTACCGTGGGTGACTGCACCGCAGTGTACTCTGTGGGTGCCAGGCTTTTTGGCTCCGCTTAGTGGAATGGCTTTTCTGCTATTTTTGATCAAAAACAGTATTACTAAGGACTCTGTGTTATTTAAATGCGCTTTTGCTTTTTACTAATTTAGTTACAGCAGGGTTTTTGCTAATTTTGTTTCTTGTAGGTTTTGTATGCTTTATGGCCAATGTGAACATGTATACCAAACATGTATACCAAATCAAGCTCAATTTTTGTGTTTTTTCTTTCGGCTCCGCTTGCCTGTGTTGCCTCACCCAGGTGGAGTTCTGCAGAGCCTCCTGCTCTGCAAGTTTGCAAGACCAAACAGACACTCCCAACCCTCTGCTTCAGGGGCTTCTCACAAGGAACATGTGATCATAGGCCACATGGAAAACCCGTCTGGGAAGGAAATGGACTGCCTCACTACCATCCTGTAGTCCGTTTAAAAAAATAAAAGCCCATGGCAGGTTTTCCTAAATCTGCCTTGGACAAATAGCTTGCCCAAGACCAACAGTTACTTTTATTTTGCATTGCAATCACAGCTATGCCTGTGACTGCAATGCACTCCCACGGCCTCAATATGCCTCTGTGCGCATCCTGGGGGGGACACATAGCGACCCTCGCATATGACACCGGTCACTGCCTCACACATGGGTTTAGAGATAAGTCCCAACAGATTCACTGAACGTAGGGGCAAATATGACAAACATAGTATAGATCACTGATTCCCAAATTCCAGTCCTCATGGCCTCCAACAGAACATGTTTTCAGGATCTCAATGTGATGGACACTGTACCAGACTCACTACCAGAGACTGCTTGTGTCCAGGAATGTGCTGGAGAATCCCGGGAAGAAGTTCTACAGAGACATGTGAGCACGGTTGGGTGCGTGCTACAGGTGAACAGGACCTGCAGCACGTGACCGCTGGGGGAGTGGCTGGAGGCGGAGCAAGGCCCCGGTCTCACTGGGATGATAGCGGGACAGGCAAGCCTGTAGGAGTGTCAAAACAAGCCGAGGTCAGAAGCCAGAGAACAGCGCGGTAACCAAAAGGGGCAGATGAGTAGAATGGTCAGAGGCAAGCCAGTGTTGGAATTCAGAAGATGGAGCAGTACCAGAGGGACAATTAAGAGGGAAGTCAGGGGACGTAGCCGAGGTCAAAACTAAGAGTGTAGCAGACAGTACAGAGCAAACAGGCAGATAGCAAATGAGGAACAGACCTGGTCATTCACAGGCATACATAAAAAGACAGGCAATGTGCACAGAAATACAGGGGTCAGCTGCCCAGCCGAGAACGGACATATAACTGACAATGAACACAGCACAAGGGTGGGCAGATATAGCCCTCCCCCAACTAAAGAGAGGCCACATAGTATTAACCCTAGAAGTACTGCCAAAGAACTCCTGGGCAAACCAAGACACTCCTTAGTATTACACTGGTGAGAGATCCTGTGGCAATTTTTGATGCCTTGATAATATTTCCATCACCTGTGAATACTAAGGAAATCCTGAAGACATATGTTGAGGTTATGAGGACTGGAGTTTGAGAAACACTGGCCTTAGGTCTTATATTAGAAAATAGGCCTGACCCAATCATCTCATGCCACACCAATGCTCATCACCATGAATAACATGGCATGTTATGTTAGAGGATAATAACCTTGAAAGTATGAAATATAGTCATACAGCATTTAACTGCAAATAGGTCTTTATAGCATAACTCTGCACACATGCGTAACCTCGCGTTTGTCTACTTTTTATTAATTAGAAAACACATTTCATATTAAATTTCAGAGTCATTCTGATTACATATAGGGAATCTATATAAAATCAAGACTGGCACTGTAATGTAATGTAATGTATGGTTAGCGGGCAAGAAGGTTTCCATAACAACTTTACCACAGGACATCTTTTGTCAAACAGCAGGGTCCTGTCACAAAGTGAATTAATGATTTACACTGTGCCAATAGCAAAGTAAATATTAGCAAACTTCTAATTTATGTTGTCAACCGAAATGTAAACGAGCTCTGATGAACAGATGGAGATATTACGAAATGTGTAACGGCTTCAATGTAGATGTGTTTAGCGAGCTACAAAGCTTAAACCTGCTAGTATTAGGCATTCATGTGACATGTAATAACTAGTGATGGGCCAACACCACGGACGGACTGGCCAGCTGGCAATTCTGGCAAATGCAAAAAGGGCCTGTCTGGTCATGGGCTACCTTGTCTGCTACGATGCTAACAGAATCAGTGTTCTCAAGATACTGTTAAGAGTTTTGATGGATCACAAAGTTGCTGACTCCATCACTTACCCCAGCAGGCTACAGGTATCATTAGAAATATTGGTCATGTAAAAAATCATCCTTTCCTCCATCCATGGTAATATTAGTAATATATCCCATCTGGTTCATTGCGATGGGGACAACATGGGCCTGTGTGATTTCAAATGTCAGGACTGAATTTCAGCCCCAGTCCATACCTGGCCAGCACTAAAATGCTCGGGTGTTCGTTGCTCGGGTTGAGCAAACTGGGATGCTCGGGTGCTCAACCCGATCAATGAGCCCAATGTAATTCTATGGGAAACTTGAGCATTTTTCGGGCGGACCCCCTGGCAGTCTGTAGAGGGACTAGAAATTGTGGAAATCGATGGGAACAGTGCTCAAATGACATGAGAACAGCATGGGTTAGACCCCCTGGAAGCATTTCTGACTCCCATGTAACTGCTGTGAACAATGTCAGAGTCTTAAGGTACTGTCACACTAGACGATATCGCTAGCGATCCGTGACGTTGCAGCGTCCTCGCTAGCGATATCGTCCAGTGTGACAGGCAGCAGCGATCAGGCCCCTGCTGTGCTGTCGCTGGTCGGGGAAGAAAGGCCAGAACTTTATTTCGTCGCTGGACTCCCCGTAGACATCGCTGAATCGGCGTGTGTGACACCGATTCAGCGATGTCTTTGCTGGTAACCAGGGTAAACATCGGGTAACTAAGCGCAGGGCCGCGCTTAGTAACCCGATGTTTACCCTGGTTACCATCCTAAAAGTAAAAAAACAAACACTACATACTTACCTACCGCTGTCTGTCCTCCAGCGCTGTGCTCTGCTCTCCTCCTGCTCTGGCTGTGAGCGTCGGTCAGCCGGAAAGCAGAGAGGTGACGTCACCGCTCTGCTTTCTGGCTGCCCGGCGCTCGCAGCCAGACCAGAGAAGCAGAGCGCCGAGGACAGACAGCGGTAGGTAAGTATGTAGCGTTTGTTTTTTTACTTTTTAGGATGGTAACCAGGGTAAACATCGGGTTACTAAGCGCGGCCCTGCGCTTAGTTACCCGATGTTTTCCCTGGTTACCGGGGACCTCGGGATCGTTGGTCGCTGGAGAGCTGTCTGTGTGACAGCTCTCCAGCGACCAAACAGCGACGCTGCAGCGATCCGGATCGTTGTCGGTATCGCTGCAGCGTCGCTATGTGTGACGGTACCTTTAAGCCGCTTTTACAGACTCACAATAAAACATACAAAAACGAAACAAAAATGGATTTTCCTGTGAAATATGTTAAGGATCATCCTTTCCAGGGTAATGACTTGTATATAAGGCAAAATAAATAACCAAAAACAAAATTGCTTCTCCACACCTTGGGCTATGTTCACACGTAGCGTTTTTGATACGTTTTTGAAATTTAGCATTACTTTCAGCCAAGACAAATGGATTCACTGGGAAATGTCACTTTAACATTTTACGACCTTATCTGGCCATGTGGTGTGTGACACATCATCGGACACATTATTATTATTATTATTATTATTTATTTATATAGCACCATTAATTCCATGATGCTGTACATGAGAAAAGGGGTTACGTACAGATTTATATATATAGTTTACAGTAAACAAATTTACAATGACAGACACGACCCTGTCCTTGCGGACTTACATTCTACATCCTGTTTCATTTATGAAGGAGGGACTCTGGAAGTTACAAAGCCTAATTTTATAGGGCCATCAGGCTCCCTTTTCTATTCTTAAAGGGCCAGCAGTCGGCCCTCACTATTCTTAGAGAGCCATTAGCCGGCTTTGCTTTGTTGTTCTCATTATTAAACAGTGGGTCTCCTATAATGTTATTGCGTATGCAGTGAGTGGCAGGGCTGTCCAAAATGTGGACCCATACCAATACCCCTTTGAAGAGACGTACAGGAGGGCCTCCTGCAGGGCCGCACTGGGACTAAAACTCAGCCCTGGCATTTGAAGTTAAACAGGCCCACTTGTCACATGGTGACTGTATAATATCTTTGTACACTTGTCGGCAGGGCCGGTTTTAGGTAAAGTGGGGCCCTACGCCTAGGCAAAGTTTAAAATGGGGCCCCAAATGCTAACATATTGCACATCACACAAAATCATTTCGGTTGTATTTACAAGCGCTGAGTTCAGGCCGCTAAATGAGTTTGATCAACAATACTGAAGTTGTTCAACGCTTGTTTCCCAGCCTCTTCCCACCAGCTAAAGAATAATGATGGGACAGAACCATCACTAATAGATCACTAACAGATCACCATACAGTATCATGTTATCAGCAGCACATCTACAGTTTACACCGGCGATGTGCTGCTGAGTACAAGGATTTTTGTTCCAGCAAAAACAATCTGAATATGTAGCATTTTACTTGTTTAGTAAAATACACCCCATAGTCCTCCATATATTATAACTAGCTATTGAACCCGTTCTACGCCCGGGTGGCTAGCATCTATATTGGTATATGTCTCCATCCTGGTATGTGCTGCTCCATCCTGCGTCCCCATCCTGTCATGAGCTGCTCCATCCTGCGTCCCCATCCTGACATGTGCTGCACCCATCCTGCACCCCCATCCTGCCATGTGTTGCACCCATCTTGCGCCCCCATTCTGTCATGTATTGCACCCATCCTGCACCCCCATTGTGACATGTGCTGCTCCCATCCTGCACTCCCATTCTGACATGTTCTGCACCCATCCTGCGCCTCCATTCTGACATGTTCTGCACCCATCTTGCGCCCCCATTCTGTCATGTGTAGCACCCATCCTGCGCCCCCATTGTGACATGTGCTGCACCCATTCTGCGTCTCCATTCTGACATGTTCTGCACACATCCTGCGCCTCCATCCTGTCATGTGCTGCTCCCATCCTGTCCCCCCGTTCTTTCACGTGCTGCTCCCATCCTGCGCCCCTGTTCTGTCATGTGCTGCTACCATCCTGCGCCTGTTCTGTCATGTGCTGCTGCCATCCTGCGCCCCAGTTCTGTCATGTGCTGCTCCCATCCTGCGCCCCCGTTCTGTTATGTGCTGCTCCCATCCTGCGCCCCCGTTCTGTCATGTGTTGCTGCCATCCTGCGCCCCCGTTCTGTCATGTGCTGCTCCCATCCTGCGCCCATTCTGTCATGTGCTGCTGCCATCCTGCTCCCGTTCTGTCATGTGAAGCTCCCATCTTGCGCCCCCATTCTGTCATGTGCTGCTCCCATCCTGCGCCCCTGTTCTGTCATGTGCTGCTCCCATCCTGCGCCCCTGTTCTGTCATGTGCTGCTCCCATCCTGCGCCCGTTCTGTCATGTGCTGCTGCCATCCTGCACCCCGTTCTGTCATGTGCTGCTCAAATCCTGCGCCCCCGTTCTGTCATGTGCTGCTGCCATCCTGCGCCCCTGTTCTGTCATGTGCTGCTCCCATCCTGCGCCCCCGTTCTGTCATGTGCTGCTCCCATCCTGCGCCCCCGTTCTGTCATGTGCTGCTACCATCCTGCGCCCGTTCTGTCATGTGCTGCTACCATCCTGCGCCCGTTCTGTCATGTGCTGCTGCCATCCTGCGCCCGTTCTGTCATGTGCTGCTGCCATCCTGCGCCCGTTCTGTCATGTGCTGCTGCCATCGTGCGCCCGTTCTGTCATGTGCTGCTGCCATCCTGCACCCGTTCTGTCATGTGCTGCTGCCATCCTGCGCCCGTTCTGTCATGTGCTGCTGCCATCCTGCGCCCGTTCTGTCATGTGCTGCTGCCATCCTGCGCCCGTTCTGTCATGTGCTGCTGCCATCCTGCGCCCGTTCTGTCATGTGCTGCTGCCATCCTGCGCCACCATTGTATTATATGCCCCCCATAAGATGCTCCATTATATATGCCCCGTATGCTGCTGCCATATATATAAAAAAAAAATACCATACTCACCTATCGTCGCTGGGCGCCGAGTGCTGGGGGCCTGAGCAGGCGGGGACACCGGCGCGCTGTGGGGGTCAAGTGCCGGAGTCACTGCTAGCTCAGGCCCCCAGCACTTGCTATACTCACCTGTCTGTCCCGTTCCACCGCTGAGCGCCGCCATCTTCCGGCTCCTCTGGCTGTGACTGTTCAGTCAGAGGGCAGCGCCGGCGCATTAAGCGCGTCATCGCGCCCTCTGAACTGGGAACGTCACAGCAGAGGACCCGGGAGACGGAGCCACACGCAGCGCTGGAACGGGGGACAGGTGAATATACTTACCCTCCTGGCGGTCCCTGACTCTCCGGTGGAGATCGCGGTGTGCGTTCAGTGTTTACGCATACCGCGATCTCCTGGGAGTGTCACTCTGTGAGGCCCAGACTGCGCCAGCGCTTGCGCAGTCTATAAAGGCTTCGGACAGAGTGACGCTCCCAGCGTTATATTATAGATGTGCACCACAGTCCTCCATATAGTATAACACACTCCCTATGGTCCTCCATATATTAAAATACACTGCTCAGTACTCCATATAGCATAATACACTCCTCATAGTCCTCCATATAGCATAATACACTCCTCATAGTGCTCCATATAGTATAATGCACCGCCATAGTCATCCATGTAGTACAATTCACTTCCAAAGCACCCCATAGTTCTTTATATAGTATAACGTATTCCCCATAATCCTCGATACAGTATAATGCAGCCCACATATAGTATAATGCAGCCACCACCCTACAGAATATAATGCAGCCACCCCAGAATATAATGCAGCCACCCCAGAGTATAATGCAGCCACTCCATAGAATATAATACAGCCCACCTCCCCATAATCTATAATGTAGCCCCCATAGAATATAATGAAGCCCCCCATAGTATAACACAGCCTCCCCCATAGAATATAATATACCCCCACAATAGTGTTTAACGGCCACATAGCATATAACACAGCCTCCCCCATAGAATATAATATACCACCCATAGTATATAGCACAACTCGCCTAGCAGATAACACAGCCCATGTAGCAGTATACAGCACAGCCCACAAAGTAGTATTGTCATGCCATTCTGTCTGTTTCTGTTTTTTGGCATGACAATGCATATGTTTGCTTTAACCCTTTACTCTTTTCCCCCTAATTTGAGCTGGGATACTGTTGGCTGTTACCTTAATGGAGCCTTCTTAGTTCCCTGCTCTGCTGCGCAGTCGTACATGGGCATTTAGGTATTTGCCCTGCTGCATACCTTCCTCATGTGCGGTCCCTGGTTGCTGCTGTGAAGCTGTCCGTGGGTTGTGAGGTCATTTGCGGCTGGTGCATGACTTTCCACGTGGCTCAGTGCATGCAGTCTCAGCCAGGTGCCCTGAACCTCAGATCCTGCACTGTGTGTGCTGTAATGGTGTCTGTGTGTGCTTAGGGCGTGCGCGGCCACACCTCCCCTGCTTTTATCAGGGTGAGGGTGTGTACTTCAAATGCTGTCCCCAGCCAATTGCTGAGGGGCAGCTCATATATAAAGCTCCCCTGCTCTATGGGCGGGGCCTGAGCTACACTCACAAAGCTCCTGATTTTTACTGTGTGTGTGTTTATGTTACTGGACATCTCCTGTCTATGTTTTGGTACCAAAGTCCTTGCCTTGATTCCTGTTTTGTCCTGTTCTGGCACCTGTCCTGGGGGGGTATATCCAGGCCTGAATCCTTGATCCTGTACCTGTCTTGTACCTGAACCTGTCTGAACTGTGTCTGCTGTGATTATGTTCCTGGAATCCCTCTGCTTCTGGAGCCTCACTCCCAGTGACTTTGAGTCTCTTGAAACCGGTGTTTCTGCTGAGCATCTACTACTCTGTGATCTGACTACCATGCGGTGTTAACCCTGTCTGGCTCATGTCCAGTACTGCGGTGTTTGCACCATCATGCTTGAGTTCCTTCCTAGGTCCTATGCCCTGAGCCTGACGACCGCAGTCTGGAACCTGATGACCGCTGTCTGGAGCTTGGAGCCTGATGTCTCTGGTGGTGCCTGTAGGTTGTGTCGGATGTCCGGAACCGAACGATTCCTGTCTGATGTCTACCGGTGACCCTGGGTCCTGATGTCCTGATGTCCTGTCTGTACCCTGATGTCCTGCCTGTGTCTTGATGACCTCATGGACCCTGTTGTCCTGATATCCTGTCTGTTCCCTGATGTCCTGATGTCCTCCCTGTGTCATATCCTGATGTACCTGATTTCCTGGGCTGCCACGCCAGTGTCCCAGCTGATGACCTGGGCTGCCACGCCAGTGTCCCAGATGTCTGTCCAATACGCCTGTGTCCTGATGCCCTGCCTGTGTTCTGATGTCCTGAGGTCTTTCCTGGGTCCAGATGTCCTGATGTCCTGTTTGTATCCTGATGTCTTGCCTGTACCCTGATGTCCTCATGTACCCTGATGTCCTGCCTGGGTCCTGATTTCCCACCTATCTGTGCCTCGGTGATCCGTTGGTGCCTTGGGGTCCACTGGGTGGTACCCTTCTGAGGTGTGGAATCGGGAGCCTGACATCGTCATGTTTTGTTTATGTACTGTGTGACTTTGCTTTAGTAAACTTTACTTTCTCTATACCTGAAGTATCTGTGAAATCATGTCCTACGTGTCTCTTTCCTTGTCCACATGCTCAGCTGCCACAGAACCCCGGTCGCTGCCCTCCCCTAGTTCAGGTAGGCTGGGTCCCTCTCTGCAGTTTAAAGGGTCCGTATTTCGTCCCCGGGGGACGCACGCCCCACGCCTTCTGAGGTTGGTTGGCTTGGGGGCGTCTATGGGCTGGGCCGCTTCTGCGGCCGCAGCTGATCGTGACAAGTATACAGTACTGCCCACATAGTAGTATACAGCACTGCCTACATAGTAGTATACAGCAGAGCCCACATAGTAGTGTATAGCACAGCCCACATAGTAGTGTATAGCACAGCCCACATAGTAGTATACAGCAGAGCCCACACAGTAGTATATAGCACAGCCCACATAGTAGTATATAGCAGAGCCCACATAGTAGTGTATAGCACAGCCCACATAGTAGTATTCAGCAGAGCCCACATAGTAGTATACAGCACAGCCCACATAGTAGTGTGTAGCACAACCCACATAGTAGTATACAGCACAGCCCACATAGTAGTATACAGCACAGCCCACATAGTAGTATACAGCACTGCCCACATAGTAGTATACAGCACTGCCCACATAGTAGTATACAGCAGAGCCCACATAGTAGTGTATAGCACAGCCCACATAGTAGTATACAGCAGAGCCCACACAGTAGTATACAGCACTGCCCACATAGTAGTATACAGCACTGCCCACACAGTAGTATACAGCACTGCCCACATAGTAGTATACAGCACTGCCCACACAGTAGTATACAGCACTGCCCACATAGTAGTATACAGCACTGCCCACATAGTAGTATACAGCACTGCCCACATAGTAGTATACAGCAGAACCCACATAGTAGTATATAGCACAGCCCACATAGTAGTATACAGCAGAGCCCACACAGTAGTATACAGCACTGCCCACATAGTAGTATACAGCACTGCCCACACAGTAGTATACAACACTGCCCACATAGTAGTATACAGCACTGCCCACACAGTAGTATACAGCACTGCCCACATAGTAGTATACAGCAGAGCCCACATCTCTCCTCCCCCCATAGAATGGCCCCACAGTCCAGTAAAAAAAACACTCCTCACCTCCCCTCGTGCCTGCGGTGCTCCCTGCTCCTGTCTTGGCGGCTGCCGCTGCACTGCCTGGGACACAGTGAGTGCGTGCGCACCCGCAGTGTCAGAGGCAGAGCGGGGAATGATGGGAGAGGGAGCATCAGGTGACACTCTCTCCTCCATCATTGCATTCAACTGTACCGGCGTCATAGACGCCGGTATAGTTGAATGCATCAGCGGCGGCGCTTGGGGGGGGGAAGGGTGAGTCGGCGTGCAGCGACCCACTACTGGCACTGGCCCTTCTGGCATTTGCCAGAACTGCCCGATGGCCAGTCCAGCCCTGGCCTCCTGAAAGCAATGTCCCCATTATTAAAAAGTGGGTCTTCCATACTGTTTTCCTATGCAGTGAATGCAAGGGTTGACAAAAATTTGGACCTACTCCAATGTCCTTTGAAGAGACGTAGAGGAGGGCCTCATGATAAAAATGTTCCCTTTATTAGGCAGTGGGTCTCCGACAGTGCTTACCTATGCAGTGAAGCAACGGCTGCCAATTATTTGAAGGATCTCCAATGCCCCATAGAAGAGAGGTAGAGGTCAGAGGGCCTCCTGTAAAAAATGTTCCCATTATTAGGAAGTGGGTCTCCCATGGTGTCTTCCTATGCAGTGAATGCAAGGGCTGACAAGAATTTGGAGGCACTCCAATGCCCCTTTGAAGAGACGTAGAGAAGGGCCTCATGAAAAAATGTTCCCATTATTAGGAAGTGGGTCTCCCATAGTGTTTGCCTATGCAGTGAATGCAAAGGCTGCCAACAATTTGGAGGCACTCCAATGCCCCTTGGAAGAGATGTAGAGGAGGGCCTCATAAAAAATGTTCCCATTAGAAAGGAGCAGGTCTCCTATACTTGTAATGCCCATGCACTAAGTATATGAACTGACAAATATTTACCCCTGGGGGTATACATGAACATACTGTATACACTTTTTTTTAAGAGCATCATAAACACCCTTTAACCCCTTTACCCCCAAGGGTGGTTTGCACGTTAATGACCGGGCCAATTTTTACAATTCTGACCACTGTTCCTTTATGAGGTTATAACTCTGGAACGCTTCAATGGATCCTGGTGATTCTGACATTGTTTTCTCGTGACATATTGTACTTCATGACAATGGTAAAAATTATTTGATAGTACCTGCGTTTATTTGTGAAAAAAACGGAAATTTGGCGAAAATTATGAAAATTTCGCAATTTTCCAACTTTGAATTTTTATGCAATTAAATCACAGAGATATGTCACACAAAATACTTAATAAATAACATTTCCCACATGTCTACTTTACATCAGCACAATTTTGGAAACAAAATTTTTTTTTGTTAGGGAGTTATAAGGGTTAAAAGTTGACCAGCAATTTCTCATTTCTACAACACCATTTTATTTTAGGGACCACATCTCATTTGAAGTCATTTTGAGGGGTCTATATGATAGAAAATACCCAAGTGTGACACCATTCTAAAAACTACACCCCTCAAGGTGCTCAAAACCATATTCAAGAAGTTTATTAACCCTTCTGGTGCTTCACAGGAATTTTTTGAATGTTTACATAAAAATGAACATTTAACTTTTTTTCACAAAAAATTTAATTCAGCTCCAATTTGTTTTATTTTACCAAGGGTAACAGGAGAAAATGGACCCCAAACATTGTTGTACAATTTGTCCTGAGTATGCCAATACCCCACATGTGGGGGTAAACCACTGTTTGGGCGCATGGCAGAGCTCGGAAGCGAAGGAGTGCCATTTGACTTTCAATGCAAAATTGACTGGAATTGAGATGGGACGCCATGTTTCGTTTGGAGAGCCACTGATGTGCCTAAACATTGAAACCCCCCCACAAGTGACACCATTTTGGAAAGTAGACCCCCTAAGGAACTTATCTAGAGGTGTGGTGAGCACTTTGACCCAACAAGTTCTTCACAGAAGTTTATAATGTAGAACCGTAAAAATAAAAAATCATATTTTTTCACAAAAATTATCTTTTCGCCCCCAATTTTTTATTTTCCCAAGGGTAAGAGAAGAAATTGGACCCCAAAAGTTGTTGTACAATTTGTCCTGAGTACGCTGATAGCCCATATGTGGGGGTAAACCACTGTTTGGGCGGATGGGAGAGCTCGGAAGGGAAGGAGCGCCGTTTGACTTTTCAATGCAAAATTGACAGGAATTGAGATGGGACCTCATGTTGCGTTTGAAGAGCCACTGATGTGCCTAAACATTGAAACCCCCCACAAGTGACACCATTTTGGAAAGTAGACCCCCTAAGGAACTTATCTAGAGGTGTGGTGAGCACTTTGACCCACCAAGTGCTTCACAGAAGTTTATAATGTAGAACCGTAAAAATAAAAAATCATATTTTTTCACAAAAATTATCTTTTTGCCCCCAATTTTTTATTTTCCCAAGGGTAAGAGAAGAAATTGGACCCCAAAAGTTGTTGTACAATTTGTCCTGAGTACGCTGATACCCCATATGTGGGGGTAAACCACTGTTTGGGTGGATGGGAGAGCTCGGAAGGGAAGGAGCGCCGTTTGACTTTTCAAAGCAAAATTGACAGGAATTGAGATGGGACGCCATGTTGCGTTTGAAGAGCCACTGATGTGCCTAAACATTGAAACCCCCCACAAATGACACCATTTTGGAAAGTAGACCCCCTAAGGAACTTATCTAGAGGTGTGGTGAGGACTTTGACCCACCAAGTGCTTCACAGAAGTTTATAATGCAGAGCCGTAAAAATAAAACAAAATTTTTTTCCCACAAAAATTATTTTTTTAGCCCCCAGTTTTGTATTTTCCTGAGGGTAACAGGAGAAATTGGACCCCAAAATTTGTTGCCCAATTTGTCCTGAGTGCGATGATACACCATATGTGGGGGGAACCACTGTTTGGGCACATGGGAGGGCTCAGAAGGGAAGGAGTGCCATTTGAATGCAGACTTAGATGGAATGGTCTGCAGGTGTCACATTGCGTTTGCAGAGCCCCTAATGTACCTAAACAGTAGAAACCCCCCACAAGTGACACCATTTTGGAAAGTAGACCCCCTTAGGAACTTATCTAGATGTGTGCTGAGCGCTTTGACCCACCAAGGGCTTCACAGAAGTTTATAATGGAGAGCCGTAAAAATAAAACAAAAATTTTTTCCCACAAAAATTATTTTTTAGCCCCCAGTTTTGTATTTTCCCAAGGGTAACAGGAGAAATTCGACCCCACAATTTGTTGTCCAATTTGTCCTGAGTGCGCTGATACCCCATATGTGGGGGGGGAACCACTGTTTGGGCGCATGGGAGGGCTCGGAAGGGAAGGAGCTCCATTTGGAATGAGGACTTAGATGGAATGGTCTGCAGGTGTCACATTGCATTTGCAGAGCCCCTAATGTACCTAAACAGTAGAAACCTCCCACAAGTGACACCATTTTGGAAACTAGACCCCCTAAGGAACTCATCTAGATGTGTTGTGATAGCTTTGAACCCCCAAGTGTTTCACTACAGTTTGTAACGCAGAGCCGTGAAAATTAAAAAAAAAAATCTTTCCCCCCAAAATTATTTTTTAGCCCCCAGTTTTGTATTTTCCCGAGGGCAAGAGGAGAAATTCGACCCCAAAAGTTGTTGTCCAATTTGTCCTGAGTACGCTGATACCCCGTATGTTGGGGGAAACCACCGTTTGAGCGCATGGCAGAGCTCGGAAGGGAAGGAGCGCCATTTGGAATGCAGACTTAGATGGAATGGTCTGCAGACGTCACATTGCGTTTGCAGAACCCCTAATGTACCTAAACAGTAGAAACCCCCCACAAGTGACCCCATATTGGAAACTAGACCCCCCAGGGAACTAATCTAGATGTGTTGTGAGAACTTTGAACCCCCAAGTGTTTCACTACAGTTTATAACGCAGAGCCGTGAAAATAAAAAATCTTTTTTTTTCCCACAAAAAATATGTTTTAGCCCCGAGTTTTGTATTTTCCCAAGGGTAACAGGAGAAATTGGACCCCAAAAGTTGTTGTCCTATTTGTCCTGAGTACGCTGATACCCCATATGTTGGGGTAAACCCCTGTTTGGGCACACAGGAGAGCTCGGAAGGGAAGAAGCACTGTTTTACTTTTTCAATGCAGAATTGGCTGGAATTGAGATCGGACGCCATGTCGCGTTTGGAGAGCCCCTGATGTGCCTAAACAGTGGAAACCCCCCAATTATAACTGAAACCCTAATCCAAACACATCCCTAACCCTAATCCCAACAGTAACCCTAACCACACCTCTAACCCTGACACACCCCTAACCCTAATCCCAACCCTATTCCCAACCGTAAATGTAATCTAAACCCTAACTGTAACTTTAGCCCCAACCCAAACTGTAGCCCTAGCCCTAGCCCTAACCCTAGCCCTAACCCTAGCCCTAACCCTAGCCCTAACCCTAGCCCTAACCCTAGCCCTAACCCTAACCCTAGCCCTAACCCTAACCCTAGCCCTAACCCTAGCCCTAACCCTAGCCCTAAACCTAACCCTAACCCTAGCCCTAACCCTAGCCCTAGCCCTAACCCTAGCCCTAGCCCTAACCCTAGCCCTAACTCTAACCCTAGCCCTAATGGGAAAATGGAAATAAATACATTTTTTAAATTTTTCCCTAACTAAGGGGGTGATGAAGGGGGGTTTGATTTACTTTTATAGCGGGTTTTTTAGCGGATTTTTATGATTGGCAGCCGTCACACACTGAAAGACGCTTTTTATTGCAAAAAATATTTTTTGCGTTACCACATTTTGAGAGCTATAATTTTTCTATATTTTGGTCCACAGAGTCATGTGAGGTCTTGTTTTTTGCGGGACGAGTTGATGTTTTTATTGGTAACATTTTCGGGCACGTGACATTTTTTGATCGCTTTTTATTCCGATTTTTGTGAGGCAGAATGACCAAAAACCAGCTATTCATGAATTTCTTTTGGGGGAGGCGTTTATACCGTTCCGCGTTTGGTAAAATTGATGAAGCAGTTTTATTCTTCGGGTCAGTACGATTACAGCGATACCTCATTTATATCATTTTTTTATGATTTGGCGCTTTTATACGATAAAAACTATTTTATAGAAAAAATAATTATTTTTGCATCACTTTATTCTCAGGACTATAACTTTTTTATTTTTTTGCTGATGATGCTGTATGGCGGCTCGTTTTTTGCGGAACAAGATGACGCTTTCAGCGGTACCATGGTTAGTTATATCTGTCTTTTTGATCGCGTGTTATTCCACTTTTTGTTCGGCGGTATGATAATAAAGCGTTGTTTTTTGCCTCGTTTTTTTTTTTTTTTTCTTACGGTGTTTACTGAAGGGGTTAACTAGTGGGCCAGTTTTATAGGTCGGGCCGTTACGGACGCGGCGATACTAAATATGTGTACTTTTATTGTTTTTTTTTTTTTATTTAGATAAAGAAATGTATTTATGGGAATAATATTTTTTTTTTTTTTTTCATTATTTTGGAATATTTTTTTTTATTTTTTTTACACATTTGAAATTTTTTTTTTTTTACTTTTTTACTTTGTCCCAGGGGGGGACATCACAGATCAGTGATCTGACAGTTTGCACAGCACTCTGTCAGATCACTGATCTGATAGGAGTGCAGGCTGCTTCACAGTGCCTGCTCTGAGCAGGCTCTGTGAAGCCACCTCCCTCCCTGCAGGACCCGGATCCGCGGCCATCTTGGATCCGGGGCTGGAGGGAGCAGGGAGGGAGGTGAGACCCTCGCAGCAACGCGATCACATCGCGTTGCTGCGGGGGGCTCAGGGAAGCCCGCAGGGAGCCCCCTCCCTGCGCGGTGCTTCCCTGTACCGCCGGCACATCGCGATCATCTTTGATCGCGGTGTGCCGGGGGTTAATGTGCCGGGGGCGGTCCGTGACCGCTCCTGGCACATAGTGCCGGATGTCAGCTGCGATAAACAGCTGACACCCGGCCGCGATCGGCGGCGCTCCCCCCGTGAGCGCTGCCGATCGCATATGACGTACTATTGCGTCCTTGGGAAGTAAAGCCCACCCCACATGGACGCAATAGTACGTCTAATGGCAGAAAGGGGTTAAAAAATGATGTGGGTTTTGCATCACGGACCATGTTCACACTGGTGATATGGTGGTGGAGGATGAGGATGAGGAGAAGGAGGAGGACAACAGCAAATAGCCAAAATCAGGAAACATATATCCATGTGTAGGTGTGAAGAGGTGCATAGAAATAGACCTCCCAGAAAAGACACTGGATTTGAGTTTATGTTACGCTGCTATCATTCAGTGGCGTTGAGAAGTCTGGCCCAATACAGCCCTTGTTCATTTTTATAAAAGTCAGCATGTCAGCATTTTCAGTTGATAGGTGAATGTGCTTATCAGTTATAATTCCACTGGCGGCACTAAAAACCCGCTCTGACAAAACACTAGCGGCAGGGTAGGCCAGGACCTCCAAGTCGCAGAGAGCCAGTTCATGCCACGTGTCCAGCTTGGATACCCAATAATTATAAGGCACAGAGGAATCACAGAGGACGTTGTTACGGTCAGCAAAGTACTCTCTCAGTATCTTCCCAAGCTTTACACTCTTTGTGAGAGTACCTGCGCCTCAGGGCCTGTATTATGGGAGGCTCTGTGAAAACTCTCCCAGAACTTTGACAGTGTTCCCCTGACTCTGCTAGATTGGAGTTGTGTCTCTGTCGCCTGTACTTCTTGGCTGTCCAACGAACTGTGACCTCTGCCACCAGCATTTTCAGATGGGAATTTTTTTAATAATTCTGCAGCAAGGGCCTTCTGGTACTGCCCCATTTTAGTAGACCTGTCCGCCTCGGAAATAAGAGATAAAAAGTTCTCCTTGTAGCATCGGTCTAGAAGTGTCACCAACCAGTAATAACTGTCACCCAAAATTTTGAGAATGCGAGGGTCACGGGAAAGGCAGCATAACATAAACTCAGCCATGTGTGCCAGACTACTAACAGGCAAGACTTCCGTGTTCTCACCAAGAGGAAGACTGACCATGCTCTCCTCCTCCTCCTCCCTGTCCTCAGGCCATCCACGCTGAACAGACGGAATGACAGTTGTGCAGGTAGTACCAACTATAGCGCATAAAACTAGCTCATGTTCTTCTTCCTCCTTCTCTTCCTCATTGTCACCCAATCCATGTTGAGGCTGGGATGTGTGTTATCACCCTGTATGGTTCCTTGCTCCATCTAATTATGCTCCACCTGCAATGCATCCTCTTTGATTATGAGCAGAGAGCATTTCAGAACAGAGAAAAGAGGGATGTTGATACTAAATATGGCATCATTGCCGCTCACCATCTTGGTGGAGTCTTCAAAATTTTGGAGGATGGTACATATGTCTAACATCCATGTCCACTCCTGATGTCTTATGTGTGTAGTCTGAACTGAATGCCAATGGCCTTGTTGATGCTGGTAATCAACAACTGCCCTCTTCTGTTCACAAATCCTTCCCAACATCTGCAGCGTAGAGTTCTAATGCGTGGGGACATCATACACCAGTCGGTGAGCCGGAAGCTGCAAATGCTGCTGAAGCATGGCACGGGCGGCGGAAGCTGTAACTAAATTTCTAAAATGGGCACACAGGTGGTATATTTTGACAAGCAGATCTGGCAGCTCCGGGTAAGTCTTGAGAAACCGCTGAACCACGAGGTTAATCACATAGGCCAGACATGGTAGGTGTGTGAGCTCGCCTCACCTCTGAGCCGCCACTAGGTTCCGGCCATCATGCCTAGCTGTAGGTTCAGCGGTGTTAGCCACAGATCTGCCTTCTCTTTCAGAGCTGTCCACAACTTTTTAGAATTGTGCGGTTTGTCACCTAAGCATATTAGCTTCAGCACAGCCTGTTGCTGCTTGTCTGAGGCAGTGCTGCAGTGCTTCCAGCTTGTGACTGAAGTGGTCATTTTGGAGATGGAGGCTGATGATGAGGAGGAGGAAGTGCAGGGGCTGTAGACTGAGGAGGCAACCCTAATTGACCTAGGGCCCGCAATCCTCAGATTCGGGACGACGTGTCCATCCTAAGGTCCGACTGGGTCTTGGCTTCTACTATAATAATCCAGTGTGCCGTCAGCGAGATGTACCGGACCTGCCCACAAGCACTTGTCCACTTGTCTGTGGTTAGGTGGACTTTCCCATTTTTGACGGCATGGCTAATGTTGTGGGACACGTACTTGTGTAATGCGGGGATGGCACACTGGGAAAAATAGTGGTGGCTGGGGACCAAGTACCGAGGGCCATCCGCCGCCATCAGGTTACAGAAAGCTTCCGTCTCCATGAGCCTAAAAGGCAACATTTCGAGCGCAAGCAGTCACAAAATGTGGGAATTTAGTAGTGTGGCCTGTGGTGCACTGGTTGTGTATTTGCGCTTGCGTTCCAAGGACTGGGGTATGGACAACTGAATGCTGCGCTGGGACAAGGATGTGAACGTGCTTGCAGATGGTGCTAGTTGAGTGTGTGCAACGACAGGTGCAGGGCAGGAGGCATCTTCGCATGTACCATGGACAGGGGACTGGCTTGCATGAACAACAGCCGAAAAAGCTGTGGTGTCACCCGCAGATACTGTTCCTGAACCTGGGGTTCGGCCCAGAAACTCGGATGCGTTGCTGCCATGTGCCTGATCATGCTGGTGGTGGTCAGGCTGGTAGTTTTGCCATCCCCGCTGATGCTGTCCTGGCAAATGGCCTTCTTGGGGTTAATCAGCAGAGTCTTTAAAAAACAGCCAGACTCAGGAAGACCTAACAGTTGTACTGGCAACTACTGGCCATCGTGTTGGTGTTACGGGGAACGGTTGCCCACCTTCTGTCTGTGGCTACCACACTGCTTCTTCCTGCCTTCCTCCTCCTGTGTGCTGCTTTCCTCACTCTGCATGTTCTCCTACCTGGTTGGGTCAGTTACTATATCATCCACTACTTCGTCTTCCACTTCTACACCCTGGTCCTCCTCCTGACTTTCTGCAATTGTGTCTCATCATTGTCCAACTTTTGTGAAACTTTTTCACAGTCGCCTTCATTTGACCGTGGCTGCTCAAATATTTGGGCATCGCTACATGCAATCTCCTCTTGCCGTGATTCAAGTGGACATTGTGAGAGGCCCGAATCTATAAATGGAAAAGTGAACAGCTCTTTGGAGTGTCCAAGTGTGGAATCAGATGTCTCTGGGCACTTGGCATGGTGGAAGGAAGGAGGATGAGAGTGAAGATGTGGTCCAGACTTGCGGCTACTGAGACTTGACCGTGTGGCAGACAGGGTGGTGGTGGTGGCAAAGTGACTGGAAGCATTATCCGCTATCCAACCAACAACCTTTTGGCACTGCTCTGGGTTCAACAGTGGTGTGCTGTGGTCTCCTTGTAATTAGGACAGGAAGGTCAGGTGAGAAGATGTGGGTGTTTGTTATGGCACAATTTCAGTTTACCCATGGCCTCGGCCTCTGCATGCACCATCACCATCACGTCCAGTTCCCCGTCCCTTGCCACGCGCCTTGCCAATTTTAAATTGAGGAAAATATTTTCCTAGTTCACTACAAATGGCTGAATTTGGAGCGAACTTATATATGTGATCCGCGTGACTATCAAACCACAGTTTTAAATAGCTGGCCTGTAAGTAACTATTTTTAACAGCAAACTGGTGTCAATAACTTCACTTACACACTGTTAGGACTGGCGGAACGCACCAAGTACAAGATGAAATGGAACTAGGTGCGTTCGCAGTCCGAGGTCCACCGTGCAGGTAAAAACCCTGCTGCTAGTAAGACGGACTATATGGCGGTACTACAAGTATACACGCACGGGTTAACTGCACCCTGCGTGAAGGAAGCGATCCTGTTGCGTCACAGGACCGCGGTACCGCCCATAGAGCGCGAGCAATAAGTCAGCGAACTCAACCCCAACTGGGATTGAAGTCCGATTAGACACTTGCTGGCACAACACCGCAACTGGGTGTGTAAGGAAACTAAATAATAATATAAAGGCACAAGAGTGCGTGCGGTGCCGCACAGACGGACGCCACTAACCACCCAGGCTTGGGTCAGGAAAGCGCAGAGCAAGCGCATGGCGCCGTACAGGCGGACACAGCAACTGGTAGCTGTAATGTGTGTTACGTGCTGTTGGATAAGTCGGGCGCTAGATAGCAAACATACACCTTCCGCGAACAGACATTCAATAGGGAGGGTATTTAAAGAGCAACTTTCACTCACAACACACACACATATTTACAAGACAATACTAGCGCATGGCCGTGCGGTCATGCGCAGTTTATATAGCTGCAGCACAGGAAACAGCTACAGAAGTTTTGCCCTTTCAGGACCTGCCAAAAGGACCAATGGGATGTGCTGCAGTACCTGAGCATGTGACCCTCGATCTCCAATAGGAGATCTTGCCCTGGGCATGCTCAGCGTGTGCAAATAAGGACTTAGATCCAGAAACGTCCACTCGCCGCTGCCCAGCACTGGCTTCAATGGCAGAAGCAGGAAAAGCAGCAGTAACTCTTCGCACAGAGTCAGACTGAGCGAGACGCTGGGATCGACGTCCCTGCTGAGCAGACTCCACTGCGGCTGGAGGAGAATGGGAGACCGCAGCGGAGATGGATCGAGATTCCCCCTGTGCAGCAGAGGAAACTCGACTCCTAACATTACCCCCCCTCCTAAGGCCCACCCCTCCTTGGGCCTCGCTACGTTCGAAGGCAGCAATGAGCTGCGGGGCCCGAATGTGCTCAACAGGCTCCCAGGACCTGTCCTCGGGGCCATAACCCTTCCAGTCTACCAAATAAAATTTTTTGCCACGTACCACCTTGCACCCCAAAATAGCGTTCACCTCATAATCGTCCGTAGACGAACCCGATGTCCCAGCAGATGACTCGGAGAACCGGGACATATACACGGGTTTCAAGAGGGACACATGAAAGGTGTCGGTGATACCCAGGCGTGGCGGAAGGGCCAAACGATAGACCACAGGATTAACCTGCTCGAGGACCTTGAATGGGCCCAAGTAGCGAGGAGCAAATTTAGTGGACTCAACTCGCAGCCTGATGTTACGGGCGGAGAGCCACACCAAGTCGCCAGGAGCAAAGGTCGGAGCGGGGCGCCGATGAGCATCGGCGGAGGACCTCATTCTCTCCTTAGAGGCCCGAATGGCATCCTGAGTGCGGTCCCAAATATCCCGTGCCTCTACAGCCCAGTCTGCCACCCTGGAGTCTGCGGAAGACACGGGCATAGGCACAGGTACCCGTGGATGCTGACCATAGTTGAGGAGGAATGGGGTTTGTCCAGTGGAGTCGGCTACGGCGTTGTTCAGTGCAAACTCTGCCCATGATAGCAAGGATGCCCAGTCATCCTGCCTGGCTGAAACAAAATGTCGCAGGTATGTGACCAAGGTCTGGTTGGCCCTCTCTACCAACCCATTCGTCTCGGGATGATATGCGGAAGAGAAATTTAACTCAATGCTGAGAAGATAACAAAGCTCTCTCCAGAACCGAGACGCAAACTGGGGACCCCGGTCACTGACAATTTTGTCTGGCATGCCGTGTAGGTGGAAGATGTGTCTTATGAACAACGCTGCCAAGGCCCGTGCAGAAGGTAACCGTGGGAGCGGCACCAAATGCACCATTTTCGAGAAATGATCGGTAATAACCCAAATGACGGTACAGCCGCGAGACTTGGGCAAACCCACTACAAAGTCCATCCCGAACATCTCCCAGGGCCTGTCTGCCACCGGCAAGGGATAGAGTAACCCAGATGGCCGTTGTCGAGGAGACTTATTTTTGGCGCATGAGACACACGCCAGAACGTAATCTCTGACATCTCGGACCACATGCGGCCACCAGTACGTCCTCGCCAGTAGCTCAGATGTCCTCTTTGTCCCAAAGTGTCCACCCACCCTGGACGAATGAGCTCAAGAGAGAACCTCCGGTCGCAAATTAATGGGCACAAAAGTCTTGCCCGGAGGCACAGACTCTAGCGAAACCGGCGCTACGGTTCTCAGGCTCTCGGAAGGGACAATAAGCCGAGGCTCCTCTTCCTCCTCCTCAGTTGACATAAGGGAGCGAGAGAGAGCGTCAGCATGGATATTCTTCTCCCCGGCGAGAAAATGAAGGGAAAAGTGGAACCGGGAGAAGAACAGGGACCATCTGGCCTGGCGAGAATTTAGCCGCTGGGCTGTCTGCAAATAGACCAAATTTTTGTGGTCCGTGTAAACTAGGAAGGGAAACCGCGCACCTTCCAGAAGGTGTCTCCACTCCGAAAAGGCCAACTTCATTGCTAGCAACTCCCTGTCCCCGATGGAGTAGTTTCTCTCCGCTGGCGTGAAGGTCTTAGAGAAGAAGAAGCATGGATGCTTCCGACCTTGAGCATCCTTTTGATAGAGGACTGCTCCAGCACCAACGGACGAGGCATCCACCTCCATTAGGAATGGCTTATCCACATCGGGACGATGTAAGATGGGAGCTCTAGCAAAGTGGGACTTAATAGAAGTGAAGGCCTTGGAGACCTCTTCCGACCACAATTTGGGATTCGCTCCCTTCTTGGTGAGGGCTACCAAGGGAGCTACCAGAGTTGAGAAGTGGGGAATGAACTGGCGGTAATAGTTTATGAACCCCATAAAGCGCTGCACCGCTTTAAGAGAATGGGGCTCTTGCCAGTCCATCACAGCCTGTAGTTTGGCAGGATCCATAGCCAATCCCTGGGCGGGAGATGATATAGCCCAGGAAAGGTAAAGACTCCTGCTCAAACATACACTTCTCCAACTTTGCATAAATAGAGTTTGCCCGTAGGAGGTCGAAGACTCTGCCAACATCTCTCCGGTGGGAGTCAATATCTGGAGAAAAGATGAGAATATCATCCAGATAGACTACAACTGAGGTGGAAAGCATATTCCGGAAGATGTCGTTGACAAAGTCTTGGAAAACGGCTGGGGCATTACAGAGCCCGAAGGGCATTACCAGATACTCATAGTGCCCATCTCTGGTGTTAAACACCGTTTTCCATTCGTCCCACTCACGGATGCGAATCAGGTTGTAAGCACCCCGCAGATCTAGTTTAGTAAACACCCTTGCTCCCCGAAGCCTATCGAAAAGCTCAGATATCAAGGGCAAAGGATACTTGTTCTTAACGGTGATAGCGTTAAGACCCCTGTAGTCTATGCATGGACGTAGTTCCCCATTCTTCTTCTGCATGAAAAAGAACCCTGCCCCAGCAGGTGACACCGACTTCCTGATGAACCCTCTTGCCAGATTCTCTTGAATGTACTGAGACATTGCCTCCGTCTCCGGGAGAGATAATGGATAGACTCGACCCCGGGGAGGCTCAGCACCAGGCAAGAGATCAATAGGACAGTCATAGGGGCGATGGGGCGGAAGGGTCTCCGCCGCCTTTTTGGAGAACACGTCTGCATAAGACCAATATTGCTTGGGGAGAGAGGATAGATCTGCGGGTACCTCTGTAGTAGCAACCTGAACGCACTCTCGGTGACACCTACCCCCACAAGATTCACCCCATCCCAGAATTCTGCCTGAGGACCACTCGATGTGAGGAGAGTGGTACCGTAGCCAAGGTATCCCCAAAAGGACCTCATCAATTCCCTCAGGAATGATGAGCAGAGATATAATCTCCTGATGGGATGGCGACATGGACAGAGTAAAAGGGATGGTCTGATGTGTTATCTGTGAGGGCAGTGTCGACCCATTCACCACTCGTACCGTTACTGGTTGAGGTAGCATAACCAGGGGTATTGCATGAAGTTGGGCGAAGGCAGAAGACATAAAATTGCCCTCTGCCCCAGAATCCACGCAGAGATCTACCGAGTGGGAGGATGAGCCTAATGTTATTGTCCCCTTAAAGGACAATTTGGGGGCAAATGTCGCCGTGTCTAGTGTACCTCCACCTACTACCACTAGACGCTGACGTTTCCTCATCCGCTGGGAACATCTGGTGGCAAGATGTCCTGACTGCTGGCACACATGACAAACCTGGAGTGCACGAGCGGTCCGGGACTTAGATCCCGCTCGTGACACTACCATAGGCTCATGGGACTCAGGGGCCTGGACTGGAGATTCCAAAGGTTTGGCGAAGGTGGGAGCCAGCCGAAACCTCTGCCTACACTGGGCTCGCTCTAACCTCCGTTCGTGAAAACGGAGGTCAATACGAGTGGATACTGTTATTAATTCCTCCAGTGTGGCGGGAATCTCCCTAGTGGCCAGCGCGTCCTTAACGTGGTCAGCCAGCCCCCTCCAAAATATAGGAATAAGGGCTTTATCCGACCACTCCAGCTCAGATGCTAGGGTGCGGAAGTGTACGGCAAAATGGCTGACCAAGGACGAGCCCTGAGTCAATGCCAACAGTTGGAGCGCCGTATCATGGGTGACACGAGGTCCGAAAAAGACATGTTTCAGAGTGCTCAGGAATAACGGAGCACTCTGCACCACATGATCGCCACGCTCCCACAGTGGCGTAGCCCACTGCAACGCCCTGTCCGACAGGAGAGACACGATAAACCCCACCTTTGCCCGCTCTGTAGGGAAACGAGAGGCCAGAAGCTCGAGATGTATAGAGCACTGACTCACGAAACCCCTACAAGACTTACTGTCACCAGAAAATTTCTCTGGTGGCGGGAGGCGAGATAGAGTCGGAACAGGGGTGGCAGTGGACAAGGTAGCTGCAGCCACGCTAGCAGCCTGAACAGCGACAGCAGTGACGTCCACAGCTGAGGTTGAACGCTCTAGAGCCGCCAACCTTCCCTCCAGCTGCTGGATGTACCGCTGTAAACGCTGATCGTCCGCCATTTACTAGCCAGACCTTGGCGCTAGTATTCTGTTAGGACTGGCGGAACGCACCAAGTACAAGATGAAATGGAACTAGGTGCGTTTGCAGTCTGAGGTCCAGCGTGCAGGTAAAAACCCTGCTGCTAGTAAGACAGACTATATGGCGGTACTACAAGTATACACGCACGGGTTAACTGCACCCTGCGTGAAGGAAGCGATCCTGTTGCGTCACAGGACCGCAGTACCGCCCATAGAGCACGAGCAATAAGTCAGCGAACTCAACCCCAACTAGGATTGAAGTCCGATTAGACACTTGCTGGCACAACACCGCAACTGGGTGTGTAAGGAAACTAAATAATAATATAAAGGCACAAGAGTGCGTGCGGTGCCGCAGAGAGGGACGCCACTAACCACCCAGGCTTGGGTCAGGAAAGCGCAGAGCAAGCGCACGGCGCCGTACAGGCGGACACAGCAACTGGTAGCTGTAATGTGTGTTACGTGCTGTTGGATAAGTCGGGCGCTAGATAGCAAACATACACCTTCCGCGAACAGACATTCAATAGGGAGGGTATTTAAAGAGCGACTTTCACTCACAACACACACACATATTTACAAGACAATACTAGCGCATGGCCGTGCGGTCATGCGCAGTTTATATAGCTGCAGCACAGGAAACAGCTACAGAAGTTTTGCCCTTTCAGGACCTGCCAAAAGGACCAATGGGATGTGCTGCAGTACCTGAGCATGTGACCCTCGATCTCCAATAGGAGATCTTGCCCTGGGCATGCTCAGTGTGTGCAAATAAGGACTTAGATCCAGAAACGTCCACTCGCCGCTGCCCAGCACTGGCTTCAATGGCAGAAGCAGGAAAAGCAGCAGTAACTCTTCGCTTCGAGACGCTGGGATCGACGTCCCTGCTGAGCAGACTACACTGCGGCTGGAGGAGAATGGGAGACCGCAGCGGAGATGGATCAAGATTCCCCCTGTGCAGCAGAGGAAACTTGACTCCTAACACACACTGCAACAAAATTTAAATGGAGGGCAGAATTTTGAGCACACTTCTATGTGAACCGTGTGATGGACAAACCACAAGTTTTAACCCCTTTACCCCCAAGGGTGGTTTGCACGTTAATGACCGGGCCAATTTTTACAATTCTGACCACTGTCCCTTTATGAGGTTATAACTCTGGAACGCTTCAACGTATCCCAGTGAATCTGATATTGTTTTCTCGTGACATATTGTAGTTCATGATAGTGGTAAAAATTCTTTGATAGTACCTGCGTTTATTTGTGAAAAAAACAGAAATTTGGCGAAAATTATGAAAATTTCGCAATTTTCCAACTTTGAATTTTTATGCAATTAAATCACAGAGATATGTCACACAAAATACTTAATAAGTAACATTTCCCACATGTCTACTTTACATCAGCACAATTTTGGAACCAAAATTTTTTTTTGTTAGGGAGTTATAAGGGTTAAAAGTTGACCAGCAATTTCTCATTTTTACAACACCATTTTTTTTTAGGGACCACATCT
Organism: Ranitomeya imitator; assembly: GCF_032444005.1. Lineage (NCBI taxonomy): Eukaryota > Metazoa > Chordata > Amphibia > Anura > Dendrobatidae > Ranitomeya > Ranitomeya imitator. The sequence continues at coordinate 284,983,807 of NC_091282.1, read as the reverse complement.
CATTTGAAGTCATTTTGAGGGGTCTATATGATAGAAAATACCCAAGTGTGACACCATTCTAAAAACTGCACCCCTCATGGTGCTCAAAACCATATTCAAGAAGTTTATTAACCCTTCTGGTGCTTCACAGGAATTTTTGGAATGTTTAAATAGAAATGAACATTTAATTTTTTTTCACACAAAATTTATTTCACCTCCAATTTGTTTTATTTTACCAAGGGTAACAGGAGAAAATGGACCCCAAAAGTTGTTTTATAATTTGTCCTGAGTACACCGATACCCCATATGTGGGGGGTAAACCACTGTTTTCGCCCCCAATTTTTTATTTTCCCAAGGGTAAGAGAAGAAATTGGACCCCTAAAGTTGTTGTACAATTTGTCCTGAGAAGTTTATAATGCAGAACCGTAAAAATAAAAATTAATATTTTTTCACAAAAATTGTCTTTTCGCCCCCAATGTTTTATTTTCCCAAGGGTAAGAGAAGAGATTGGACCCCAAAAGTTGTTGTACAATTTGTCCTGAGTACGCTGATACCCCATATGTGGGGGTAAAAAACTGTTTGGGCGCATGGGAGAGCTCGGAAGGGAAGGAGCGCCGTTTGACTTTTCAATGCAAAATTGACAGGAATTGAGATGGGATGCCATGTTGCGTTTGGAGAGCCACTGATGTGCCTAAACATTGAAACCCCCCACAAGTGACACCATTTTGGAAAGTAGACCCCCTAAGGAACTTATCTAGATGTGTGGTGAGCGCTTTGACCAACCAAGGGCTTCACAGAAGTTTATAATGCAGAGCCGTAAAAATAAAACAAAAATTTTTTCCCACAAAAATTATTTTTTAGCCCCCAGTTTTGTATTTTCCCGAGGGTAACAGGAGAAATTGGACCCTAAAATTTGTTGTCCAATTTGTCCTGAGTGCGCTGATACCCCATAAGTGGGGGGGGGAACCTCTGTTTGGGCGCATGGGAGGGCTCGGAAGGGAAGGAGCTCCATTTGGAATGCAGACTTAGATGGAATGGTCTGCAGGTGTCACATTGCATTTGCAGAGCCCCTAATGTACCTAAACAGTAAAAACCCCCCACAAGTGACACCATTTTGGAAACTAGACACACTAAGGAACTCATCTAGATGTGTTGTTAGAGCTTTGAACCCCCAAGTGTTTCACTACAGTTTGTAACGCAGAGCCGTGAAAATAAAAAAAAACTTTCCCCCAAAAATTATTTTTTAGTCCCCAGTTTTGTATTTTCCCGAGGGTAAGAGGAGAAATTCGACCCCAAAAGTTGTTGTCCAATTTGTCCTGAGTACGCTGATACCCCATATGTGGGGGGGACCACCGTTTTGGGCGCATGGGAGGGCTCGGAAGGGAAGGAGTGCCATTTGGAATGCAGACTTAGATGAAATAGTCTGCAGGCATCACATTGCGTTTGCAGAGCCCCTAATGTACCTAAACAGTAGAAACCCCCCACAAGTAACCCCATATTGGAAACTAGACCCCCCAGGGAACTCATCTAGATGTGTTGTGAGAACTTTGAACCCCCAAGTGTTTCACTACAGTTTATAACGCAGAGCCGTGAAAATAAAAAGTCTTTTTTTTTTTCCACAAAAATTATGTTTTAGCCCCCAGTTTTGTATTTTCCCAAAGGTAACAGGAGAAATTCGACCCCAAAAGTTGTTGTCCTATTTGTCCTAAGTACGCTGATACCCCATATGTTGGGGGTAAACCCCTGTTTGGGAGAGCTCGGAAGGGAAGGAGCACTGTTTTACTTTTTCAACGCAGAATTAGCTGGAATTGAGATCGGACGCCATGTCGTGTTTGGAGAGCCCCTGATGTGCCTAAACAGTGGAAACCCCCCAATTATAACTGAAACCCTAATCCAAACACACCCCTAACCCTAATCCCAATGGTAACCCTAACCACACCTCTAACCCTGACACACCCCTAACCCTAATCCCAACCCTATTCCCAAATGTAAATGTAATCTAAACCCTAACCCTAACTTTAGCCCCAACCCTAACTTTAACCCAACCCTAACCCTAGCCCTAACCCTAGCCCTAACCCTAGCCCTAACCCTAACCCTAGCCCTAACCCTAGCCCTAACCCTAACCCTAGCCCTAACCCTAGCCCTAACCCTAACCCTAACCCTAGCCCTAACCCTAGCCCTAACCCTAGCCCTAGCCCTAGCCCTAACCCTAACCCTAGCCCTAACCCTAACCTTAACCCTAATGGGAAAATGGAAATAAATACATTTTTTAATTTTTCCCTAACTAAGGGGGTGATGAAGGGGGGTTTGATTTACTTTTATAGCGTTTTTTAGCGGATTTTTATGATTGGCAGCCGTCACACACTGAAAGACGCTTTTTATCGCAAAAAATATTTTTTGCGTTACCACATTTTGAGAGCTATAATTTTTCCATATTTTGGTCCATAGAGTCATGTGAGGTCTTGTTTTTTGCGGGACGAGTTGATGTTTTTATTGGTAACATTTTCAGGCACGTGACATTTTTTGATCGCTTTTTATTCCGATTTTTGTGAGGAAGAATGACCAAAAACCAGCTATTCATGAATTTCTTTTGGGGGAGGCGTTAATACCGTTCCGCGTTTGGTAAAATTGAAAAAGCAGTTTTATTCTTCGGGACAGTACGATTACAGCGACACCTCATTTATATCATTTTTTTATGTTTTGGCGCTTTTATATGATAAAAACTATTTTACAGAAAAAATAATTATTTTTGCATTGCATTATTCTCAGGACTATAACTTTTTTATTTTTTTGCTGATGATGCTGTGTTGTGGCTCATTTTTTGCGGGACAAGATGACGTTTTCAGCGGTACCATGGTTATTTATATCTGTCTTTTTGATCGCGTGTTATTCCACTTTTTGTTCGGCGGTATGATAATAAAGCGTTGTTTTTTGCCTCGTTTTCTTTTTTTCTTACGGTGTTTACTGAAGGGGTTAACTAGTGGGCCAGTTTTATAGATTGGGTCGTTATGGACGCGGCGATACTAAATATGTGTACTTTTATTGGTTTTTTTTTTTATTTAGATGAAGAAATGTATTTATGGGAATAATATATATATTTTTTTTCCATTATTCAGGAATATTTTTTTTTATTTTTTTTTTACACATTTGGAAAATTTTTTTTTAACTTTTTTATTTTGTCCCAGGGGGAGACATCACAGATCGGTGATCTGACAGTGTGCACAGCACTATGTCAGATCACTGATCTGACTTAGAGCAGTGCAGGCTTCACAGTGCCTGCTCTGAGCAGGCTCTGTGAAGCCACCTCCCTCCCTGCAGGACCCGGATCCGCGGCCATCTTGGATCCGGGCCTGGAGCAAGCAGGGAGGGAGGTAAGACCCTCACAGCAATGCGATCACATCGCGTTGCTGCGGGGGGCTCAGGGAAGCCCGCAGGGGGCCCCCTCCCTGCGCGGTGCTTCCCTGTACCGCCGGTACATCGCGATCATCTTTGATCGTGGTGTGCCACGGGTTAATGTGCCGGGGGCGGTCCGTGACCGCTCCTGGCACATAGTGCCAGATGTCAGCTGCGATAGGCAGCTGACACCCGGCCGCGATCGGCGGCGCTCCCCCCGTGAGCGCTGCCGATCGCATATGACGTACTATCCCATCCATGGTCATAGGGGCCCTCCCCACCTCGACGGGATAGTACGTCTAATGTCAGAAAGGGGTTAAATAGATGGATTTTTAGCGCTGTAATATGGAAAGGATCTGGCTATATTCTGTGGTGCCAACAAGCAAATGGAGCAGAAAAACAGTGTTCTCTGGATTGCTTTTTAAGCAAATAATCAGGATTAAGATTTAAAAAAAAAATTATTCCTAGCCCCTGATACCTAGGGCTACGTCTAGAAATATCTAAAAAAGTAGCAGCAGACAGAACTGGAATGGACCCTCTTGCTATTTGCACTGTAGTCTGCTGCATAAACTGCCTGCGTGCCTAGCACTGATATCTATGCAACTGGATTAGTCCTCAGAAACAAGCACATCTCTCCCTAGCTCAGCAACACCTCTCCCTACACTGCCTGATTCCGGAGTAGACTGTGACAAGCATGGCGGTGCCAGGTCTGATATAGACCTGATGATGCTGTGTGGTCAGCCAATCACTGTAATGCCACAACCAACATGGCTGCGGCGCTACAGTGTGTGGCTGACAATCCCTGCATGTTCATTGGCTCTCTAAAGAACGCCAAACATGCAGGGCGGGGACCTGAGCTCCCACCGAAAAAAACCCAGAAATACTCGGCGAGCTCCGAGCATCTCGAGCAGTGAGATGCTAGGGCCAGTACCGAGTAGTGATGAGCATGCTCGCTCATCACTAGTAATAACATGTATATTTTAGCAAACTTGTTATGTGAAGTATTATACTTTTATTGTCCAAAATTGGAATGGTATCTTATAACAGATAGGTCCTTCAGTCATCAAAATTTTTTGGGGGACATCTTCCCAAATGCTATAATACTCCTGCAACAAATGATTGATGGGGCTGTTAGAAATCAATGCTGTTCATGTAATATTCCATGCTTGCTGACTATCTCTAAGATTTTAACACACAGAAAATGGTGTAACTTGACGCTTGTGGAACAAAATGCAAAATCTCTTAGAGGGTTCTCAACTACAATGGGGATTCAAAAGTATTGGTCATATGAACCTAAGGCAACCTTAGGGCCCCTTTAGGCTCCAGAGCCCAGGTAAGACCCCTTTCAGTGATTTAGGTCTCTCAAGTGTACTGCTTTGTTCCTCACTACTGAAGGAAATTGTACTACATAAATCTGCAGATTTAGGACAACAGCAGATGGGAGTAGGTTATATCACCCAATCAATCAAAATATAGGTTATTTATTAATCATAATGGACCCCACATAGCCTTTCACACAGTATAATAGCCCTCACAGCACTCCCACAATGTATGATTGCCCCCACAGCCCCACATACAGTTTGATCACCACCACAGTACCACAAACAGTGGCTTGCAAAAGTATTCACCCTCCTTGGCATTTTTCTTGTTTTGCTACTTCACAACCGGGAAATTCACTGTTTTTTTTGGAGGGTTTGCATAATTTCATGTAAAGAACATGTCAACAGCTGTGAACATTTGGTTTTCTACTTATTGTCACGCAAACAACAAATAGGACAAAATAACTGAAAACTTCAGTGTGCATAACTATTCACCCCCTTCGGCTAGGTTCACATTGCGTTAGTGGGTGCTCACTAACGGACTCCGTTACATGGCGCAATTATCACAATTAACGCTATGTAATGGGTCCGTTAGCACACCTATTGACTGCAATGTGCTAACGGATCGCTAAAGCATCGCAAACGTATGCCATTTTTGGCATGCGTCTGCGATGTGCCGTTATTTTCGGACGGACCTCGAACGCTGCTTGCAGCATTCAGGGTCCGTTCCTCGCTAGCACAGATCGGGCATCTGCGCTAGCGGGATTGCCGAATGCAATCCCTTTTTGGACATTGCGTTAGCGCAATTCGTTAGCGTATCCGCTAAACGGATTGCACTAACGCAATGTGAACCTAGCCTTAAAGTCAGCAATTTGTAGAGCCTCCTTTTATGAAATTACACCTGCAAGTTGCTTTTGATAAGTCTCTATAAGTTTTCCACTGGGATTTTGCCCATTCCTCAATGCAAAACTGCTCTAGCTACTTCAAGTTAAATGGTTTCCTCTGGTGAACAGCAATCTTCAAGTCTGACCACAGATTCTCAATTAGATTAAGGTCTGGGTTTTGACTATGCTGCTCCAAAATATTTACATGTTTGCGCCTTAAAGGGACTCTGTCACCTGAATTTGGCAGGACTGGTTTTGGGTCATATGGGCGGAGTTTTCAGGTGTTTGATTCACCCTTTCCTTACCCGCTGGCTGCATGCTGGCTGCAATATTGGATTGAAGTTCATTCTCTGTCCTCCATAGTACACGCTTGCGCAAAGCAATCTTTCCTTGTGCAGGCATGTACTATGGAGGACAGAGAATGAACTTCAATCCAATATTGCAGCCAGCATGCAGCCAGCGGGTAAGGAAAGGGTGAATCAAACACCCGAAAACTCCGCCCATATGACCCAAAACCAGTCCCGCCAAATTCAGGTGACAGGTTCCCTTTAAACCATTTGAGTGTTGCATTATCCTTTGGATCATTGTCTTGTTGGCAGGTGAACCTCTGTCCCAGTCTCAAATCACTGACAGACTGAAATAGATTTTTCTCTAAAATTTCTCTGTATTTCACACCATCAATTTTCCCCTTGACTTGGATAATTTTCCCAGTCCCTGCTGCCCAAAAATATCTCGACAGCATGATACTGCCACCACCATGTTTCACTTTGAGGGTGGTGCTCTTGGGGAGATGAGCTGGCTAGGAACCAGACATAGCATTTACTTTGGCTGCCAAAAACTGCAATTTTGATCTTATTTGATCACAGCAGCATACATTTGAGTGGTCTCCCACATGTCTTTTGGCAAACTGAAAATGTGCCTTACAATTTTTGTGTGTAAGTAAAGGCTTTTTTTGCCCACTCTTCCATAAAGGCCACCTCTATGGAATATATGGCTTATTGTGGTCTTATGGAGAGTTACTCCAGTCTCTGTTTGGGAACTCTGCAGCTCCTTCAGAGTTACTTTTGACCCCTGTGCTGCCTCTCTGATTAATGCACTCCTTGCACGGGCTGAGAAATTCTGCTGGGTGGCCCTCTCTCGGCAGGTTTGTTGTAGTACCATGTTCTATCCATTTGATGATAATGGATGATAATGGATTTGATGGTGCTTCGAGGGATCAACAGAGATTGGAATATTTTTTTATAACCCAACCCTGACTTGATCTTTTCAACAACATTGTGCATAACTTGTTTGGAGATCTCATTGGTCTTCATGCTGCTGTTTGGTTAGTGGTGCTTTTTGCTTAATGGTGTGGTGAATACATAAACACAAGACAATTTTTAGTTATTTGATCCCAGAAATTTAATTAATGCATATATTTTTTTTTCTCACTTCACATCACCAACCTAGACTATTTAGTAAAAAAAGCCATGATCTCAATCCTTTTGAAAGTATGTGGGCAAAGCTGAAAAGGAAGGTGCGAGCATGGTGACCTACACTCCTGGATCAGTTACAACAGTTCAGTCAGGAAGAATGGGCCCCAAATTCTGACCAACTATTGTGAGAAGCTTGTGGAAGGATATCTCAAACGTTTGACCAAAGTAATTCAGTTTAAAGGCAATGTTATGAAATACTAATGAAATGTATGCAAATTTTTGACTTTGCAGTAAGTAATAAAAATGTCTTAAAACATTGTCTCTCATTATTCTGGCATTTTGCAAATATTAATAATTATGGCAATCTTAATTGACCTAAAACGGGAAAGGTTAATTTTGATTTCATGTCAGATATTGAGAAAAAGAAGCATGTGTCTTTTTATATAGTGTATGTCAACTTCTAGTTTCAACTTTACGTCTGTTCATATGTGTGCTTTATTTGTGACATGCTTGTCCGAAATGTGTAAGGTTTTGTTTCCCTCCTTTTCCCCTTCCCATTTTTTTTCTATTTTTGTTTATTCAAGTTCTATATGTGATAAATTTTATCCTTATATGGCTAATTACATTTTTTGATTTTCATATACTTTTGCGGTGCTGGATCTTTTTCCATTTTTTTTTTTTTGTGGCTACACAGCCGAGTTGCTAGCCCAGCTATTTTTCCGTGTATCTACAGTCGTATTTCTTTCATGATGACAACAATGGTGAGCTTATTTTTTTTATCCATTTTAAGTTTTCCATATTATACAATTTAGTGCTGATGTATCACATATATATCGGATAACAAAAATATTTAAACAAAGGTTATAATGTAACAAAACAGGTAAAAAGCCAAAGGGGATAAATAATTTCGCAAGCCGCTATACTATTGATGGCCTTAAATGTACAACAGATTTTAGTATGATGACCCCACCATATATTCGACACATACAGTATATCCCCACACAAGCATTCATTGATAAAAAAGATAACTACTCCCCTCTCCTCTCTGCAGTCTGTTTTCTGAAGCTCTGTCCAGCAGGTGTAATGTAATGACGTTATCTGCATCCAGCATGCAGATGCTATTGAAAGTGAGACACCAGTCGAAGGGACCCCTGACTTACAGGCCCTTTACTAGGGTCTGTCACTATTAGGCCGGCTTCACACTCAGCGTATGAAAATACGGTCCGTATATTACGGCCGTAATACGCTGAAATGTCCCGAAAATAGTGGTCCGTAGCTCCTCCGTAGGCAGGGTGTGTCAGCGTTTTTTGCGCATGGCATCCTCCGTATGTAATCCGTATGGCATTCGTACTGCGTGGTTTTCTCGCAGGCTTGCAAAACCAACATACCGCTATAGAAATGATCCATGTGTCCCAAAAAGAAAAAAAAAAATATATATACTGTCTATATATATATATATATATATATATATATATATATATATATATATATATATATATATGTCATTAGACACATATATGTATATATATTAATATTTATTCCAGCGCTATACAGCTTGAAAGCCGGTAATTCAATTACCGGCTTTTTCTTTCTCCTTCCTAAAAGCCGACATGATTTGAGGCATGGTTTACATACAGTAAACCATGTCTTCTCTCCATTTTTTTTGCAGATTCCACACTACTAATGTCAATAGAGTGTATCTGCAAAATTTGGCCGTTCTAGCTCTTAAAATAAAGGGTTAAATGGCGGAAAAAATTGGCGTGGGCTCCCGCGCAATTTTCTCCGCCAGAGTAGTAAAGCCAGTGACTGAGGGCAGATATTAATAGCCTGGAGAGGGTCCATGGTTATTGGCCCCCCCCTGGCTAAAAATATCTGCCCCCAGCCACCCCAGAAAAGGCACATCTGGAAGATGCGCCTATTCTGGCACTTGGCCACTCTCTTCCCATTCCCGTGTAGCGGTGGGATATGGGGTAATGAAGGGTTAATGCCACCTTGCTATTGTAAGGTGACATTAAGCCTAATTAATAATGGAGAGGCGTCAATTATGACACCTATCCATTATTAATCCAACTGAATGAAAGGGTTAAATAAAACACAAACACATTATTTAAAATTATTTTAATGAAATAAAAACAATGGTTGTTGGAGTATTTTATTCTACGCCCAATCCAATCACTGAAGACCCTCGTTCTGTGAAAGAAAAAACATAATAAACCAACAATATACTTACCCTCCGCAGATCTGTAACGTCCAACGATGTAAATCCTTCTGAAGGGGATAAAACATTTTGCAGCAAGGAGCTTTGCTAATGCAGGCTGCTCCTCGCTGCAAAACCCCGGGGAATGAGTCTAAATATAGATCAATGAGCTATATTTAGCTTCATTTGCGGTGAGGCGCCCTCTGCTGGCTGTTCATAGATCGTGGGAACTTACCTAGAAAGCTCCCAGGTGGAATCTGCAAAAAAAGTGGAGAGAAGACATGGTTTACTGTATGTAAACCATGCCTCAAATCATGTCGGCTTTTAGGAAGGAGAAAGAAAAAGCCGGTAATTGAATTACCGGCTTTCAAGCTGTATAGCGCTGGAATAAATATTAATATATATACATATATGTGTCTCACTGACATATATATATATACCTATTCTATGTGTACACATTTATTCTACCTATTCTACTGTAAGCTGTCAGTGTGATTTTACTGTACACCGCACTGAATTACCGGCTTTTCTCTCTAACAGCGCTGCGTATTTCTCGCAAGTCACACTGCTTGTCCTTGTGTAATCCGTATTTTTCACGCTTCCATAGACTTTCATTGGCGTATTTCTTGCGCAGTACGGTGACAAACGCAGCATGCTGCGATTTTGTACGGCCGTAGAAAGCCGTATAATACTGATCAGTAAAATACGGCAGATAGGAGCAGGGGCATAGAGAATAATTGTGCCGTATTTTTTGCGAGTTTTACGGACGTAGTTTCTGCGCTCTTACGTCCGTAAAACTCGCAAGTGTGAAGCCGGCCTTAGTGGTATGCCACTGCACACAATCATGTCGTGAATCGTGTCATGTTGTGAATGATGTTGGTTCAGAAACAGACTACTGTTAAGCACAGTTTATAGGTTTTTTCTTTTGTCCGTAAAAGATAAAACATTTTATATTTGATCATATATTGTTTTTATCTATGCCACATTTGTAACAAAACTTTCTCTTGTCTTGAGTTTGCTCAATTGTTTTGACCATTTACAAAAGTTTTGGTCATATACTCCCTGTAACATCCATCAAAAATTAAGGCCCTGTGAGTGAAATCAACTCTCTTTTGTTGCCTTTTGAACTCCAAATACTAAGGCATGGATGCGAATGCTTGGGAAATAAGGCAGCACAACCTTAGCATGATATACTGATCATGACTTCTGGTTTATTATCACACAGCCAAAGTTTAATTATGCTTACAAACAATCAAAACTTCCTGCTGAAAGACTTACCCAATAGGAATTTAAGGACGTGAACAGACATATGAATCTTATCCCCTTCAGTAGTATTAATGGTTGAAACAAGAGCATGAGACAAGATTTATATACAGAGACAATATCGAGTCTGTTCTCTCTCAATCCCATTAGTTTTTTCCTTATAATAATAACTCTTCTACATGTTTAAAGTAGACAGAATATAAGATAAAGTGCATTTATTTATGTCATAAGCGAAAAGAAAGTGGCAGCACTCACCGATCTTCAAAACAGGTAACTCTTTATTTCAATAAAATCTTCATGGCTCGGGGGTGTACATACAACAATGTGTATAGGTCCAAACGACGGCCATTTTGCGCCGCTCCGGTGCTTCAACGGGTCAGTGGAAGGACGGACATGACGCCAGAAGAAGTATGTGCTCAAAGAACAACTCCTCCCTCCTTCACCCCGCCCATCCACTACACGAAATACTAAAAACCAACTAAAAACAATTGCATTACTCAAACGCTGTACTCAACTTGTATCAATATGATGTTATTTACATTATTACTCATGAGAGATAAAACACTTTCCCATAATATTAGGTGGTATTATAGCAAATAACCAGCAGTATGTCTCCCAAATTTTCCCTGAAATTTCATCAGACCGCAATGAAAACAATATAACAAACAAGTCGTAAATTCAATCAAAAAATGGAACATCGCTAAGTTACTATTAACCCAACCAACAGGATAAATACAAGGCACAGACAGAAAGATCATATCAGAAAATCAAGAAAAAGGACACACATTTATGAGAATCGGCTATACAGCAACACCAAGGGTCATCCTGTTTATAAAAATATCGACATGTCCACCCTATCGTTCAAGCCTATCGGGCCCATAGCCCCTGTCTGCATTATCCATCTGGCCTCCCCCTCAGTAAGAGATTATGGAGATCCCCTCCTCTTGTAGATAACACCACTTTCTCGATACCAGCAAATGTCATCACATTGGGATCCCCCCATGAACTTCACGAATATGGCTAATAAGCCTGGGTACCCCCTTACCAGATGTAACTGATTTGAAATGTTCCCTAAACCGAATGTAAAGGTGCCGTATCATTTTACCTATGTAGTAATGCCCACAGGGGCAAAACACCACATATTCGACATAATCGGTCTTGCAGGATATAAATTGCATCACCTTGTGGGTAACTGGACCTATGTTCAAGACCCGGTCTGTGACATGATATTTGCAATAAGAGCAATGCCCACAATGATAATTTTCCTTTGGGGCACCCTGCTCAAGCCGATTATCCTTCTCTTTTGTGATGCGATTCCGTACAAAATATCTCGTACCCTCGTGCTACGTCTATTGCAGATCAAAGGACCCCTAGCTACTATTCCGGTTCGATCTTTTTCTTTCTCCAAGGTATGCCAGTTTTTTCTAATGGTGGCTCGTATGTGTTGATCCATGGGACTGTGTTGGAAACAAAACTTAAACCTTTTTTTCTTTTATGCCTCTCGTCCCTTGAGCCTTATTAGTAACCCGTTCACTCATTTTCCTCACTGCATCCTGCAAAACCTTTTCTGGATACCCTCTACCTTTTAGTCTTTGACATAGTTCCAAAGATTGTAAATCGAAACCTTCTTGTGTATTATTTGCTCTACGCACTCTCAAGAGTTGACTATAGGGCAGTGATCGTTTCGTGTGATGTGGATGGTAACTGTTATAATACATAACCGAATTGGTTGCTATAGGTTTGTGGTATAACGAGGTACATATTACCCCTTCCTTTATCTCTACGGACACATCTAAGAAATCTAAATGGGATCCCCCAAAAGACGATGTGAACGACATTCCCATGGTATTAACATTAAGATATGTAAGAAATTGGACAAAGTTCTCTTCAGGTCCATCCCACACAAAGAACATGTCGTCCACATATCTGAGGTACAGTTTAATATGCTTCAGAAATGTATTATCAGTTGAATATACAGTGGGGCAAAAAAGTATTTAGTCAGTCAGCAATAGTGCAAGTTCCACCACTTAAAAAGATGAGAGGCGTCTGTAATTTACATCATAGGTAGACCTCAACTATGGGAGACAAACTGAGAAAAAAAAATCCAGAAAATCACGTTGTCTGTTTTTTTAACAATTTATTTGCATATTATGGTGGAAAATAAGTATTTGGTCAGAAACAAACAATCAAGATTTCTGGCTCTCACAGACCTGTAACTTCTTCTTTAAGAGTCTCCTCTTTCCTCCACTCATTACCTGTAGTAATGGCACCTGTTTAAACTTGTTATCAGTATAAAAAGACACCTGTGCACACCCTCAAACAGTCTGACTCCAAACTCCACTATGGTGAAGACCAAAGAGCTGTCAAAGGACACCAGAAACAAAATTGTAGCCCTGCACCAGGCTGGGAAGACTGAATCTGCAATAGCCAACCAGCTTGGAGTGAAGAAATCAACAGTGGGAGCAATAATTAGAAAATGGAAGACATACAAGACCACTGATAATCTCCCTCGATCTGGGGCTCCACGCAAAATCCCACCCCGTGGGTTCAGAATGATCACAAGAATGGTGAGCAAAAATCCCAGAACCACGCGGGGGGACCTAGTGAATGAACTGCAGAGAGCTGGGACCAATGTAACAAGGCCTACCATAAGTAACACACTACGCCACCATGGACTCAGATCCTGCAGTGCCAGACGTGTCCCACTGCTTAAGCCAGTACATGTCCGGGCCCGTCTGAAGTTTGCTAGAGAGCATTTGGATGATCCAGAGGAGTTTTGGGAGAATGTCCTATGGTCTGATGAAACCAAACTGGAACTGTTTGGTAGAAACACAACTTGTCGTGTTTGGAGGAAAAAGAATACTGAGTTGCATCCATCAATCACCATACCTACTGTAAAGCATGGTGGTGGAAACATCATGCTTTGGGGCTGTTTCTCTGCAAAGGGGCCAGGACGACTGATCCGGGTACATGAAAGAATGAATGGGGCCATGTATCGTGAGATTTTGAGTGCAAACCTCCTTCCATCAGCAAGGGCATTGAAGATGAAATGTGGCTGGGTCTTTCAACATGACAATGATCCAAAGCACACCGCCAGGGCAACGAAGGAGTGGCTTCGTAAGAAGCATTTCAAGGTCCTGGAGTGGCCTAGCCAGTCTCCAGATCTCAACCCTTTAGAAAACTTTTGGAGGGAGTTGAAAGTCTGTGTTGCCAAGCGAAAAGCCAAAAACATCACTGCTCTAGAGGAGATCTGCATGGAGGAATGGGCCAACATACCAACAACAGTGTGTGGCAACCTTGTGAAGACTTACAGAAAACGTTTGACCTCTGTCATTGCCAACAAAGGATATATTACAAAGTATTGAGATGAAATTTTGTTTCTGACCAAATACTTATTTTCCACCATAATATGCAAATAAATTGTTAAAAAAACAGACAATGTGATTTTCTGGATTTTTTTTTCTCAGTTTGTCTCCCATAGTTGAGGTCTACCTATGATGTAAATTACAGACGCCTCTCATCTTTTTAAGTGGTGGAACTTGCACTATTGCTGACTGACTAAATACTTTTTTGCCCCACTGTATGTATTTTTCCTCAAAGTGGCCTAAGTATAAGTTAGCTAATGTACATGCTGCCGGAGTCCCCATGGCAGTCCCGACCATCTGGATGTACCAGGCATCCATAAAGGTGAATGCATTGTGTGTCAAAATGAACATTAGGCCATCACAAACAAAATCCATAAAATTCTGATCCCTATTGATGGTACTCAAAATTTGTCTTACTGATTCCACCCCCTCTTTTGGGGGAATTCGTGTATACAAATTAATTACATCGACCGAGGCTAACACAAATCTTGGTTGCCAACTAAATTGTTTGATGTGTGTCAAAAAGGAATTAGTGTCCTTTATATACGATGGAATACTTGCCAGTAACGGCCGCAGCAACCAATCGATGTATTGGGAACGCGGTTCAGTTAAGGACCCCACCTGGTGCATCTGTAATCGTCTTGTGTATTTTAGGGACATGATACCAATGCGATTTCATGGGGAACTCCGGCAGTAATTATTTATTTATAAAGCATTTAATTATATATGTGTTAAAATTTACATTATAAATCATTCCAACATTTTAGCCCCCAAAACTAATGATATTGGGTGACATTGGTAGCTCCTAATTTTCTCCTGCTTTCCGTGTTCATCTTTTGCTTTCAAGTTTTAAGCAAGACTTTCAGCATCCACTGAAGCATATCTCAGTAAACTTCTCCAATCATGCATAACATAACCATATTTAGAATTGAGAGTCCTCAGTGGCTGATACCTTTTAACCCCTTATCGGCATCGGACGTACTATACCGTCCGATGCCGGCTCCCCTGCTTTGATGCAGGGCTCCGCGGTGAGCCCGCATGAAAGCCGGGACATGTCAGCTGTTTTGAACAGCTGACATGTGCCCGCAATAGGTGCGGGCAGAATCGCGATCTGCCCGCACCTATTAACTAGTTAAATGCCGCTGTCAAACGCAGACAGCGGCATTTAACTACCGCTTCCGGCCTGGCGGCCGGAAATGACGTCATCGCCGACCCCTGTCACATGATCGGGGTCGGCGATGCTTGTATATTGTAGCCATAGAGGTCCCAGAGACCTCTATGGTTACTGATGAGCGGTGGCTGTGAGCGCCACCCTGTGGTCGGCGCTCACAGCACACCTCCATTTCTGCTACATAGCAGCGATCAGCAGATCGCTGCTATGTAGCAGAGCCGATCGTGCTGTGCCAGCTTCTAGCCTCCCATGGAGGCTATTGAAGCATGGCAAAAGTTAAGAAAAAAAGTTTAAAAAAATGTGAAAAAAATAAAAAAAACATAAAAGTTTAAATCACCCCCCTTTCGCCACAATCAAAATAAATCAATAAAAAAAATATCAAATCTACGCATATTTGGTATAGCCGCGCTCAGAATCGCCTGATCTATCAATTAAAAAAAAGTATTAACCTGATCGCTAAACAGCGTAGCGGGAAAAAAATTCGAAACGCCAGAATTATGTTTTTTTGGTCGCCGCGACATTGCATTAAAATGCAATAACAGGCGATCAAAAGAACGTATCTGCACCAAAATGCTATAATTAAAATCGTCATCTCGGCACGCAAAAAATAAGCCCTCAACCGACCCCAGATCATGAAAAATGGAGACGCTACGAGTATCGGAAAATGGCGCAATTTTATTTTTATTTTTTTTTTTTTAGCAAAGTTTGGAATTTTTTTTCACCACTTAGATAACAAATAACCTAGTCATGTTAGGTGTCTATGAACTCGTACTGACCTGGAGAATCATAATGGCAGGTCACTTTTAGCATTTAGTGAACCTAGCAAAAAAGCCAAACAAAAAACCAATGTGGGATTGCACTTTTTTTGCAATTTCACCGCACTTGGATTTTTTTTCCCGTTTTCTAGTACACGACATGCTAAAACCAATGATGTCGTTCAAAAGTACAACTCGTCCCGCAAAAAATAAGCCCTCACATGGCCAAATTGACGGAAAAATAAAAAAGTTATGGCTCTGGGAAGGAGGGGAGCGAAAAACGAACACGGAAAAACGAAAAATCCCCCGGTCATGAAGGGGTTAATGGCTAACTGAAAAGATGGTAACAAATTGCAAGCTTTCGAGACTACTCCGGTCCCTTCATCTGGCATAGACTGGCTAACACAGTACCAAGATATATATCTTTCCTGTAACATAACCATGTCACCGGCTGGAAGACTATAACATATAATGATAGGATTCTGTAGTACGCGATATATAAATGCAGATGAATGGAAATATACAGTAGATGTTTACAATCCCTCGAGAATAATTCTTCTATACATTTTTAGTACTCATGCATTTCTAATCATTGAGCGTTTATCCTGCAGCAGGGTGCTAAAATACAATCTGAATCATCATTTCTGGATATTGCTCATACAAAGCGACAAGTAGTTTGCATAAGGGTTAGTATTGACAGAAAAGGGCTGCTCTATGCAACGACTTTCTGAGTGCCTTAGGAACACTACTTATTCACTTGATTTGCCCTCAGGCATAAAAGTCACTGTAAGCCAAAGGTTCTTGTCATATGATCGTTGATATGTTGTGCCAATGTTTTCAGTGCCTTTGCCTATGGCTGGTGTCAGGGAGGAAATACATAAATTAAAATATTGCAGAACTTAGAACAAGAAGGTATTGTCAATGTACAATTATGTTTTTGTTTTCTGTAGAGTACACTATTGAACTACATCTCTGAACAATAGTCTGCTTGTATATTTTCCATGTGTCTCTGTTAGAACATCTTTTCCAGGACAGATATATTCAATATTTTTGTGTTGTATTCTGTTGTTGTTGGCATTATAAAAGGAATGCATGTAAAGCAAACTGAAAGTCTTTTTGTTCACAACTAGTGTCCAGCATTCCGATACCGCAAGTATCGGGTATCGGCCGATATTCGCGGTATCGGAATTCCGATACCGGGGTCCGATACTTTCAGTGTATCGGAAACCGGAATTGGAAATTCCCATCATGCAAACTCCCGGGTTTTTATGAATCAGCCAATGAGGAATGATTTGAAGTGTGGGCACATCCTGTTCTGCATGGTGGGCATGTAACTACTGGCATGGCTGTGATTGGCTGCTGAAATGATGTCACGACACCCTTTAAAAGTCGCTTTTTGCGCTCACTCTGCTGTGAATTCAGTTAGGGACAGGACGCTGTGTTCTGACTGAGGGCCAGTTTAGAGATTGCGATTTGCTTAATTGTGCTTAATCCAGGCTAAATTAGCAACCGCTGTGTGTTCACCTTGCTTTTGCCTTGCAGCGCTGTTCACAGCTGTCTGCAAGGTCTGTGTGTGTGAGTGCAGCTCACTTTGCTGTCTGTCCATAGCCATAGCCGGTTGGAAACTCGACCCGATCCTAGTGTGGGATCGGCCATGAGGTCGGCGATCTTCACGCCAAAGTTGCGTTTCCTATGATGCTTTCAGCACCATTTTTCAGCCAATGAAGGAGGACGCAGAGTGTGGGCAGCGTGATGACATACGTCTCGGTCCCCACCATCTTAGAGAAGGGCATGACAGTGATTGGCTTGCTTTCTATGGCGTCACAGGGGCTATAAAGGGGCGAGCACGCCGACCGCCATCTTACTTCTTCCGATCGTAGCATAGGGAGAGGTTGCCGCAGCTTCATCAGAAGAAGGGATATAGTTAGGGAGGGAAGATTAAGCCCCGAAACTGCTTGTGCTGTAGCGATTTCCACTGTCCAACACCACCATTTGTTTGCAGGGACAGTGGAGGCTATATTTTTGTGCATCAGCTCTGTAGCTTATTAGGCTGCCTTATAAGGCTCCCTGATAACTGCATTGCTGTTTGCACACCGCTGTACAAACCAACTGCTTTTTTAAAAGCAAAAATTCAGTTGCTCCTTTCTGCACAGTTATCTTGTTTGTTTGTCCACACTGTTTTGTGTGCAGCAGTACTTTTTATTGCTGCCATACTTTTCCTGAGATCATTGTAGGGAGATTGAAATTGTACTACAGTCCTTGTAGTTTTTCATATATCTTCCAGCCACTTTCTGCCACTTACATTGTGTTGCTTTATTCACTGGGCATGAGTTTTGGTTCAGTCTCCCCCCAAAAAAGTGAGATTCAAAAGCGGATATACTTCTGTCCTGTTAGTTTGTCGTATATCAGCCAGCCACTTTCTGCCACTTAGATAGCATTGTTATATACACTGGGCCTAAGTTGTGGTTCAGTCTCCCCCCAAAAATGTGGAGATTCAAATTCTTACAAAGTGGATATACTTCTGTCCTGTTAGTTTGTCGTATATCAGCCAGCCACTTTCTGCCACTTAGATTGCGTTGTTATATACACTGGGCCTCAGTTGTGGTTCAGTTTCCCCCTAAAAAAGGGAGATTCAAATTCTCACAAAGTGGATATACTTCTGTCCTGTTAATTTGTCGTATATCAGCCAGCCACTTTCTACCACATAGATTGCGTTGTTATATACACTGGGCCTAAGTTGTTTTTCAGTCTCCCCCCAAAAATGGGAGATTCAAATTCTCACAAAGTGGATATACTTCTGTGCTTTTAGCTTGTCGTATATCAGCCAGCCACTTTCTGCCACTTAGATTGCGTTGTTATATACACTGGGCCTAAGTTGTGGTTCAGTCTCCCCCCAAAAAGGGGAGATTCAAATTCTCACAAAGTGGATATACTTCTGTCCTGTTAGTTTGTCGTATATCAGCCAGCCACGTTCTGCCACTTAGATTGCGTTGTTATATACACTGGGCCTAAGTTGTGGTTCAGTCTCCCCCCAAAAAAGGGAGATTCAAATTCTCACAAAGTGGATATACTCCTGTGCTTTTAGCTTGTTGTATATCAGCCAGCCACTTTCTGCCACTTAGATTGCGTTGTTATATACACTGGGCTTAAGTTGTGGTTCAGTCTCCCCCAAAACATGGGGAGATTTAAATTCTCACAAAGTGGATATACTTCTGTCCTGTTAGTTTGTCGTATATCAGCCAGCCACTTTCTGCCACTTAGATTGCGTTGTTATATACACTGGGCCTAAGTTGTGGTTCAGTCTCCCCCAAAAAAGGGGAGATTCAAATTCTCACAAAGTGGATATACTTCTGTGCTTTTAGCTTGTCGTATATCAGCCAGCCACGTTCTGCCACTTAGATTGCGTTGTTATATATACTGGGCCTAAGTTGTGGTTCAGTCTCCCCCCAAAAAAGGGAGATTCAAATTCTCACAAAGTGGATATACTTCTGTGCTTTTAGCTTGTCGTATATCAGCCACGCACTATCTGCCACTTAGACTGCGTTGTTATATACACTGGGCCTAAGTTGTGGTTCAGTCTCCCCAAAAAAAGGGAGATTCAAATTCTCAAAAAGTGGATATACTTCTGTCCTGTTAGTTTGTCGTATATCAGCCAGCCACTTTCTGCCACTTAGATTGCGTTGTTATATACACTGGGCCTAAATTGTGGTTCAGTCTCCCCCCCCAAAAAAGGGAGATTCAAATTCTCACAAAGTGGATATACTTCTGTCCTGTTAGTTTGTCGTATA
This sequence comes from Ranitomeya imitator, assembly GCF_032444005.1. NCBI lineage: Eukaryota > Metazoa > Chordata > Amphibia > Anura > Dendrobatidae > Ranitomeya > Ranitomeya imitator. Next base: position 284,964,278 of record NC_091282.1, on the reverse strand, counting down.
TCAGCCAGCCACTTTCTGCCACTTAGATTGCGTTGTTATATACACTGGGCCTAAGTTGTGGTTGTCTCCCCGAAAAAAGGGGAGATTCAAATTCTCACAAAGTGGATATACTTCTGTCCTGTTAGTTTGTCGTATTTCAGCCAGCCAGCCACTTTCTGCCACTTAGATTGTGTTGTTATATACACTGGGCCTAAGTTGTGGTTCAGTCTCCGAAAAAAAATGGGGAGATTCAAATTCTCACAAAGTGGATATACTTCTGTCCTGTTAGTTTGTCATATATCAGCCAGCCACTTTCTGCCACTTAGATTGCATTGTTATATACACTGGACCTAAGTTGTGGTTCAGTCTCCCCCAAAAAAGGGGAGATTCAAATTCTCACAAAGTGGATATACTTCTGTCCTGTTAGTTTGTCGTATATCAGCCAGCCACTTTCTGCCACTTAGATTGCATTGTTATATACACTGGGCCTAAGTTGTGGTTCAGTCTCCCCAAAAAAAGGGGTGATTCAAATTCTCACAAAGTGGATATACTTCTGTCCTGTTCGTTTGTCGTATATCAGCCAGCTACTTTCAGCCACTTACATTGTGTTGTTTTTTGCACAGGGCCTGATTTTTTGTTCAGTCTCCCCAAAAAAGGGAATTTTAAAATCTCAACACGTTTATATACACCTTCTACCTTGTTTTACAGTACCATATAGTGGTTGTTATTTTGGATAGACTTTCCAAAAAGGAGGAAGTCAGGTGGAAGAGGACGTGGGCGGTGGTTGCGAGCTAGTACTGATGGTGGTGGTGGTGCATCTGGTGGTAGTGGCAAAAGCACAAGAGCACCTAAGGCTTGAGGTGTTGAGCCAGCGTCATCGTTTGGCTACACAAGACCTCGTAAGCTCCCTTATCTGGGAGTAGGAAAACGGCTTTTAAAGCCGGAGCAACAGGAAAAAGTTTTGGCTTTCCTTGCTGACTCAGCCTCTAGCTCTTTCGCCTCCTCTTCAGAAAGTTCCAAATATAAAAGCAGCGAGTCCTCAGTGGATGCTCCCGGTCAGGAACAAGACGTTTCCTTGTGTCCTTCACCCAAACCAAAAGTGAAGGATGCGTCAGGTGACACTACAGGTTACTCCATGGAGCTTTTTACACATACCGTGCCTGGGTTAGAACGGTAAATTATTAACTGTCCATTACAAGATGAATCGGACATGGAGTGCACTGATGCACAGCCACAGCTAGATTATAATGCTGTTCTATTGACTCAGATCACTACATTGCCCTCGCAGTGTACTGAGCCAGAATCTGACCCTGATGGGACTATGGTGCCCCGTCCTTAACGCTATAGCACCTTACACTTTGACACAGAGGAAGGTGTACATGACATTGAAGAGGAGGTGATAGATGACCCAGTTGTTGACCCAGATTGGCAGCCATTGGGGAAAGAGGGTGCCGCTGCCAGTAGCTCTGAAGCGGAGGAGGATGATCCGCAGCAGCCATCTACATCGCAACAGCTGTCATCTGGCAGGCCTGTATCAGGGCAAAAACGTTTGACAAAAACAAAAACAGTTTTAGGACAGCGTGGCCATCCGGTGAAAGTAGCACAGTGTGCAATGCCTGAAAAGGTATTCTATTGTAGGAAGAGCCTAATGTGGCAATTTTTTAACCAAGATCCGAATGATCAGTCAAAACTTATCAGTAAGAAATGCTCAAAGACCATGAGCAGAGGGAAGAATCTTCTAAATTTAAATACAACATGCATGCTTAGACATTTAATCAGCATGCACTTGCAAGCCTGGACTAACTACCAAACGTCCCATACTGTTGGTGCACCTGCTCAGAATGAAGGTAGTCAGCAACCTTCAACCTAAAAAGGGACCACTGCATTATCAAAATGATGACCGATGACGATTACTCGTTGGCCTGCCTCCTGGATCCACGATACAAAGGAAAATTACAAAATATCATGCCACATGTAACATAGTAACATAGTAACATAGTTAGTAAGGCCGAAAAAAGACATTTGTCCATCCAGTTCAGCCTATATTCCATTATAATAAATACCCAGATCTACGTCCTTCTACAGAACCTAATAATTGTATGATACAATATTGTTCTGCTCCAGGAAGACATCCAGGCCTCTCTTGAACCCCTCGACTGAGTTCGCCATCACCACCTCCTCAGGCAAGCAATTCCAGATTCTCACTGCCCTAACAGTAAAGAATCCTCTTCTATGTTGGTGGAAAAACCTTCTCTCCTCCAGACGCAAAGAATGCCCCCTTGTGCCCGTCACCTTCCTTGGTATAAACAGATCCTCAGCGAGATATTTGTATTGTCCCCTTATATACTTATACATGGTTATTAGATCGCCCCTCAGTCGTCTTTTTTCTAGACTAAATAATCCTAATTTCGCTAATCTATCTGGGTATTGTAGTTCTCCCATCCCCTTTATTAATTTTGTTGCCCTCCTTTGTACTCTCTCTAGTTCCATTATATCCTTCCTGAGCACCGGTGCCCAAAACTGGACACAGTACTCCATGTGCGGTCTAACTAGGGATTTGTACAGAGGCAGTATAATGCTCTCATCATGTGTATCCAGACCTCTTTTAATGCACCCCATGATCCTGTTTGCCTTGGCAGCTGCTGCCTGGCACTGGCTGCTCCAGGTAAGTTTATCATTAACTAGGATCCCCAAGTCCTTCTCCCTGTCAGATTTACCCAGTGGTTTCCCGTTCAGTGTGTAATGGTGATATTGATTCCCTCTTCCCATGTGTATAACCTTACATTTATCATTGTTAAACCTCATCTGCCACCTTTCAGCCCAAGTTTCCAACTTATCCAGATCCATCTGTAGCAGAATACTATCTTCTCTTGTATTAACTGCTTTACATAGTTTTGTATCATCTGCAAATATCGATATTTTACTGTGTAAACCTTCTACCAGATCATTAATGAATATGTTGAAGAGAACAGGTCCCAATACCGACCCCTGCGGTACCCCACTGGTCACAGCGACCCAGTTAGAGACTATACCATTTATAACCACCCTCTGCTTTCTATCACTAAGCCAGTTACTAACCCATTTACACACATTTTCCCCCAGACCAAGCATTCTCATTTTGTGTACCAACCTCTTGTGCGGCACGGTATCAAACGCTTTGGAAAAATCGAGATATACCACGTCCAATGACTCACCGTGGTCCAGCCTATAGCTTACCTCTTCATAAAAACTGATTAGATTGGTTTGACAGGAGCGATTTCTCATAAACCCATGCTGATATGGAGTTAAACAGTTATTCTCATTGAGATAATCCAGAATAACATCCCTCAGAAACCCTTCAAATATTTTACCAACAATAGAGGTTAGACTTACTGGCCTATAATTTCCAGGTTCACTTTTAGAGCCCTTTTTGAATATTGGCACCACATTTGCTATGCGCCAGTCCTGCGGAACAGACCCTGTCGCTATAGAGTCCCTAAAAATAAGAAATAATGGTTTATCTATTACATTACATGAGAACCTTGAGCAAATATTGGCTACCAAACAAGCAACTCTTGTAGACCGTTTGGTTCAGGCATTCCCAGCACACAGAGGCGGTGATAGTTCTCACACGAGCTGTAGGGGGCAACGTGGCAGAGGTGTTAGAGGTGCACAAATCCGAAGTGGCGTTGGACAGAGGGGTTTTATGACCAGGTTGTGGAGTGATTTCGCAATGACCGCAGACATGACAGGTACTGCTGCATCAATTCAAAGTGACAGGAGACAGCATTTGTCCAGTATGGTTACCAACTATTTTTCCTCCCTTATCGATGTTCTCCCTCACAGGTCATTCCCCTTTGATTACTGGGCATCTAAACTAGACACCTGGCCTGAATTGGCAGAATATGCATTACAGGAGCTTGCTTGCCCAGCTGCTAGTGTGCTATCAGAAAGAGTCTTCAGTGCTGCTGGTTCAATACTGACCGAAAAAAGGACATGTCTGGCTACCCAGAATGTTGATGATCTAACCTTCATTAAAATGAACCAATCATGGATTTCAAATTATTTTGCCCCACCTTCCCCTGCTGACACGTAGCTTGCCTTAAAATTGTCTTGCTTTTGGCCTCATCTTACTGACTGCTCCAATTCCTCCATATGCAGCTGTTGAATGTCCACCATAAGCCATTTTTATACCTCCCTAAATGGGCTTAAAATTGTCTTGCTTTTGGCCTCATCTTACTGACTGCTCCAATTCCTCCATATGCAGCTGCTGAATGTCCACCATAAGCCATTTTTATACCTCCCTAAATGGGCTGACTCCCTCCACGGGGCCGTGGTCACCACTTGGCGCAAGCACCCGTGCGAGTGCTGTTTGCCTGGACAGGTGGGTGTGCCCACTATTGGGCGACGGCACTGGCACAGAGTCCCTCATAGTACGATGAAGTGTCTCTGATGGTGGTGGTGCACAACCAACGTCAGACACACTGTCGTAATATGAGGGGCCCTGTGCCAGTACCGCCGCCCACGAGAGAGTATTCCCCCCAGCTCGAGCAGTGCTCTACCACTTGCAAAACTTACCTCTCCGTGCTCCACCACTGTATAGTCTGTGCTGTTAAATCCTTCAATGGCACTTCCAATACAAATTTGTTGAAATGATAGATGATAGTAAAAATGTACAGGGGCCCTGGCCTCCATTTAGACCAGTTAATACTTTACGCCAACTACCACTGTCTGCTACTTAGCAGAGGAGCCCACCCCTATACCTAGCTATGCCACCAGTTTATTTATGAACATTTTTTTGGCTGACATTTAGCCCACTTTATTATTTTGGCCTACTAACTGTGTCAGCCACTTATTACAGTTGTCCTCCACTAAACAAAGCAATGCCACCTGTGTACTCCTGTTACCATTTTTGAACTGCATTTAGCCTACTTACTTATTTGGGCCTAGTAACTGTGTCAGCCTCTCATTACAGTTGTCCTTCTCCGCTGAACAAAGCAATGCCACCTGTGTACTCCTCTTACCATTTTTGAACTGCATTTAGCGTACTTACTTTTTTGGGCCTAGTAACTGTGTCAGCCTCTTATTAGAGTTGTCCTCCTCCGCTGAGCAAAGCTATGCCTCCTGTGTACTCCTGTTACCAATTTTGAACTGCATTTAGCCTACTTTTTTATTTTAGGCCTACTAAGTCTGTGTGAGCCTCTCATAACAGTTGTCCTCCTCCGCTGAACAAAGCTATGCCACCTGTGTACTCCCGTTACGAATTTTGAACTGCATTTAGCCTACTTTTTTTATTTTAGGCCTACTTAGTCTGTGTGAGCCTCTCATAACAGTTGTCCTCCTCCGCTGAACAAAGCTATGCTGCCTGTGTCCTCCTGTTACCAATTTTGAACAGCATTTAGCCTACTTTTTTATTTTAGGCCTACTAAGTCTGTGTGAGCCTCTCATAACAGTTGTCCTACTCCGCTGAACAAAAGCTTTGCCGCCTGTGTACTCCTGTTACCAATTTTGAACTGCATTTAGCCTACTTTTTTATTTTAGGCCTACTAAGTCTGTGTGAGCCTCTCATAACAGTTGTCCTCCTCCGCTGAACAAAGCTATGCTGCCTGTGTCCTCCTGTTACCAATTTTGAACAGCATTTAGCCTACTTTTTTATTTTAGGCCTACTAAGTCTGTGTGAGCCTCTCATAACAGTTGTCCTCCTCCGCTGAACAAAGCTATGCCGCCTGTGTACTCCTGTTACCAATTTTGAACTGCATTTAGCCTACTTTTTTATTTTAGGCCTACTAAGTCTGTGTGAGCCTCTCATAACAGTTGTCCTCCTCCGCTGAACAAAGCTATGCTGCCTGTGTCCTCCTGTTACCAATTTTGAACAGCATTTAGCCTACTTTTTTATTTTAGGCCTACTAAGTCTGTGTGAGCCTCTCATAACAGTTGTCCTACTCCACTGAACAAAGCTATGCTGCCTGTGTACTCCTGTTACCAATTTTGAACTGCATTTAGCCTACTTTTTTATTTTAGGCCTACTAAGTCTGTGTGAGCCTCTCATAACAGTTGTCCTACTCCGCTGAACAAAGCTATGCCACCTGTGTACTCCTGTTACCAATTTTGAACTGCATTTAGCCTACTTTTTTATTTTAGGCCTACTAAGTCTGTGTGAGCCTCTCATAACAGTTGTCCTCCTCCGCTGAACAAAGCTATGCCGCCTGTGTACTCCTGTTACCAATTTTGAACTGCATTTAGCCTATTTTTTTATTTTAGGCCTACTAAGTCTGTGTGAGCCTCTCATAACAGTTGTCCTCCTTTGCTGAACAAAGCTATGCCGCCTGTGTACTCCTGTTACCAATTTTGAACTGCATTTAGCATACTTTTTTATTTTAGGCCTACTAAGTCCGTGTGAGCCTCTCATAACAGTTGTCCTCCTCCGCTGAACAAAGCTATGCCGCCTGTGTAGTCTTCTTACCAATTTTGAACTGCATTTAGCCTACTTTTTTATTTTAGGCCTACTATGTCTGTGTGAGTCTCTCATAACAGTTGTCCTCCTCCGCTGAACAAAGCTATGCCGCCTGTGTACTCCTGTTACCAATTTTGAACTGCATTTAGCCTACTTTTTTATTTTAGATATAAAGAACCCGGCACTCAACTTGAATTAAACTTTTTATTCCGTAGTACGAAAAAACGTTTCGGCCTAGCGTGGCCTTCGTCAGTTACGTACTGAAGGATGACTGAGAATAACCTCAGTATGTGTGATAGATCCATGGGTTATCACTTAATGGTGGTCTGCTTAAATAGATATAGCGCAGCTGTGAGCTGAGAGTGGCTGGGTCCTGACGCGGTGTCCACCGCTGTCGGTGTGAAAGCCCGGGCTCGAGTGGCCATTTGGAGACTCGCGCATGCGCCGTCTATCTGACGGCTCATGTTAGCTTGCGCTCCACGGCCGCGGATCCATGCGTCTCAGTGACGAGCGGCGTCGGCTGCGCGTGCGCAATGGTAATCCCGGAACTCATTCACTGGCAGCCTCACATCAGCTGTTATGTCGCTTTAGACTCACGCAATACTGTTAGCGGATTGGCCGGCCACACTTTAAAACCAGGTCCATTCCTCCCCAACACACGCCTCCTGACGAAGAAGTGAAACGTGCGTTGGGGCGGCAGGGACGCCACATACACAAGATAGATCGCATGTAAGTGCTGCTCTTTACTGTTTTTTGTGTCAATGCCATCAATAATTTCTTAGGGCGTTTTGTTGTGCCCCTACACTTAGTAGTTGATGTGCATTGTGGTCACTAGTTCCTGTATGTTTAATAGCTATGTAGGCACTCTGCTGGATCTCTAGTTATATATACATCTATAGTGGCTTGTCCCTGCTTTCTTAGCAGTTACATTGGAGTTATGTTATTTTATTTTTATAAATATTTAATAAAAGCGTTTTGATACTGGCACTCTATACTGGTTTCTCTCTGTGTTGTTCTAATACTATTCAGTGTTTTGTGCTTTTTGTTATGATCTGGGTTTAATGTTGTAGTTATGAGTATATATGTGTGCAGAATTATTGTCCAACTATTAGTGTGCAGATTTATTATGTAGCTAAATAAAAATCGTAAATTTTCCCATCTCAATTGTTTATTTTCGTTTGTTAGAATAGTGAGAATAATAACCAAACAACTTAGAATGTACAAAATACATTTCTGACTTTGCAAAAATTATCAATGACCAATATAGCTACCCTTCTTTTCAATAACTGTTATTGGCCTCCTATCCAATGAGTCTATCAGTTTGTTTATCTGCTGTCCATCAACCTTTTGGGCTGCATCAACCACAAACTCCCAGACACTGGTCAGAGAAGTGAATGCTTTCTTTCACCGTAAATCTCCTATTCAAGAAGGGCCAAGTTGTCAATAGAATTTGGGTCAGGTGAGGAAGGGGCAATGTCATTATTCGTTAATTTTTCATCTTTTACTGACTAGCCAAGCAGTGGAGTACTTTAATTCATGTGATTGTTTGTCATGCATAAAAATTATAGTTTTCTTGAAAGATGCAATGAAAGTAGATTTGCGCTGAAAAAAACAGTTCCCTGAGGAAGGAAACCGTGTTTTTGAAACGCGTTGGATGCTTTGTGGTCCTATCTGCTACTCCTACCCAGCGCTGGTCACGAGGTGTCACATGATCCCCCGTGTCACACAGGTCCTGCTCCCATCGCATACCACCATGACGTAGCTACTGACCAGAGTGACCGGATCCCCCATAGACCGCTGGAGGTACTGTAATTAGCAGTATTGCGGGAGCTTGTGTTCCACAGCACACAGTACCCCGCCGTGTGACGGGTTCCTCGACTGCTGCCGAAGAGTTCATCTGGAGTAGCTGCCACCAACCGGGGCAGCTCTCCCTACGTAACTAGACATTCAAACATAAGCCATACCATGGCTAGACGTGTCTTTTAGACACTGGAATCAGGACATTGTGGACTACCTTTTATAATGGGACCCACTACTTACCTTCATATGGTAAAAACCATTTTAAATATATGCTTCATAGCTATTAACCCATTACTCCTTGCAACCTACTTTTTGCAGCCTTTATTACAGCATCATCGGATCATCATCACTGGTTAATTTATTTCTACTAACCAACCATTTATCTATCTAACCTTCATACAGTTTTTCAGTTTACTATCGGGCCGGGTATAATATCAGTGAGCACCAATTGAATACTGGACCAATTGCTGATTTAATTATTATTTACATTTTTTTCAATCTCCATTTTATCATCGGGCTTGTTGCAATATCTGTTACACTAATTAACCATTTCACCTTGTTTGCATTTTTTTGTGAGTACTAATAGTAAATCCCCTCTTTTCTTTGTGTTTACCTTTCCTTGTCTATTAACTGTTTTTTTTTTCAGCGCAAATCTACTTCCATTACATTTCTATCTACTCTGACAACCCTGTGGATAGTGGTTGTTGGCAATATGCTTCTAATTAACTCTGACAGTGTTGCAATATATACATTACGGTCTCTGAATTCCCGATCCTTTTTTACATATTTACAATTGTGTTGGACTCTTTTTTTTTGTGTATCCTTCACTGTACAATCTTTTTGTCCATATAATCTATTTTAACATATTTATGCATATGATATTTAGAATTTTATTGGTAACTAATAAAATATTTTATATATCTTTTATGGGTAGTTTTGTACTCCTTTCTCTCTGTGTATATAGGGCGCTGTATATATGTAGGGCAGCACGGTGGCTCAGTGGATAGCATTGCAGCGCTGGAGTCCTGGGTTCTAATCCCACCTTGGACAACATCTTCAAGGAGTTTGTATGTTCTCCCTGTGTTTGCGTGGGTTTCCTCCGGGTACTCTGGTTTCCTGCCACATTCCAAAGACATACTGATAGGTAATTTAGAGTTTGAGCCCCATCGGGGACAGTGATGATAATGTGTGCAAAACTGTAAAGCGCTGCAGAATATGTTAGCACTATATAAAAAAAAAATAAAGAAAAGAAAAAGAAATAAAGTATATAATTATATTTTGGAGTATATTTTATGCCTGTTTGTAACAGTGCTGGTTTTATTAATTTAATTCTGGGTGTTCTTATTTATAACCCTGTGGTTAGTGTTTTGATTTGCAGCAGTTCTAAACCTAGATACACATCAGCGCCTATAAATTCTTTATTTAGTTTTCTTGAAAGATGCAGACTTTTTCCTATAATACTGCTTCAAGAAAGTGAATTCTAAAAACTTAAAAACTAGCAGTAGGTTTGGGAGTTTTGAGTTCATCTTCAACCCTAAAAGTTCCCTTTAGTTCATGTTTAATAATGTCAGCCCAAAAAAGTACCCCACCATCACCTTGCTGGCGTCTGAGTGGAAGTGGAGGTATTACCCGTTACTGTTCCAGCCACAGGCCCGTCTATCAAGAATCAATTTCATCTCATTAGTCCATAACACCTTTGAAAAATCTGTCTTCGCAAATTCCTTGGACCTCTCTTCATGTTTCAACTAATGTGTCTTGTTCTTTATGGTGGTCAGGTGTAAGGTTCCTTGCCTTGGCCATGTCTCTGACCACTGAATGAACATATTGCATTTCTTGTCACTGCAGGGAGGTTGCAGCTCTGGAAGATAATGCGTTTCTGGTCTCTTCACATTTCATTTTCTCAAATCTTTGTCAGTAAATGTGCTCTTTTTTTCTAAAAACATTTTCAGTAAGCCTGTTGACTATTTGCAACAAAACTTTTGATGGCTCTGTAATCACGCTCCAATATCTTAGCAATTTTAAGCGTAATGCATTCCTCAGTAAGACTTAACAAGTTTTGACTTATTAGAGTCAGGTAAATCTCTTTTTTGACCCATTTTGGTCAAGATTAATAATATCTTCAATGCTAAGAAATACAGGCAGATGCATAATTCAATACAATCAAGGAGGCGCCCGGTTGGCAAATTTATTCTGCATTATAAGAATGACTCCAAACATGCAGCCAATGTGATGAAGAACTATCTTCAGTGTAAAGAAGAACAAGAAGTCCTGGAAGTATTGATATGGTCCTGCAAAGCTACATAATAGACAGAATAATTTGGTAATGCCTACATCCACAGAAGACCTGTGATTAGTTCTCCAAGATTTTTGGAACAATTCCTGCCAAGCAACCTCAAATATTATGTGTAAGTGTACCTTTAAGAATTGATGAACTGATCCTGTTTTCAAGGTATAGGGTAGTCGCAACAAATATTGATTTTATTAAGATTTGTGTTTTGTTCATTCACTTTGCATCTTACTAATTGATGAAAATAAACTACTAACACTTCTATTTTTTTAAAGCATCTTTAAACTGCAACATTTTTGCAAAAGTTTCCCAAATCTGTTTCACAACCCCCTAACTGTGCTGTAAGGATTCCAAATAGAACCCGAGAGTGGACCCTCTGGGTCGTGGACAAGTGGACCCCTACAGGGAGCGTTAGGAGCATGCCCAAGGGGGGTGGAGACACAACTGCTAGAGCCAAAGGGGCGACCAAGTCAGAGAGAAGGAGACTGAAGGCAGAACGGTAAAGACTAGAACTGGGAAAGCTGGGTATATGATGGAACTTCAGGAGCCGGACTAGGACAGAAATGATGCTGCAAAAAAGGAGACAAAAAGTAAGAAAGCCAAGAAGACAAGACTAAACGCAGGACAAGTATATGTAATGACAAAGGGCAAGAAAGACAGAGACTCGGGGACAGATCTGGCAGAGACACGGAGTGGGTATGATTGAGACACAGGACTGGAAAGGCGGAGACACAGGGCACTGGCACAGGGCAGGTATGACGGAGATACGGAGCAGGTATGGCAGAGACACAGGACCGGTACAGCGGAAACATGGGCACGCACAAGCACTGGGCAGGTATGGCGGAGACAGGACCAATACGGCGGAGACACTGGGTAAAGGCCCAGGGCTGGTATGGTGGAGACACGGAGCACAGGCACAGGGCAAGTAAGAAGGAGACACTGGGCAAAGACACAGGACAGGTATGGCGGAAACACGGAGCACAGGCACAGGACAGGTAAAGCAGAGACAGAGGGCAAAGACACAGGGCTGGTATAGAGGAGACACGAATGAGCCTGAAAGAGGAACAGGAATGCTGACAACAAGGAACAACGAATAACCTCAGAAGTTCAGGCGTCTTACTTGGAAAGACGCCGGGAAGAAATACCCGATGGGCGTTGCCATATTGGGGCGGAGCCATCGGGTCACAACCTCCCAGGGAGCCCCAAGGCGCAGGAGGCGCGAATGCGCATGCATGAAGAAAGGACACGCCGGGAACCAGAAAAGACAGCAGAGGAGTGGCGAGGGACAGAGTCGGGAGCACACCGAGGGATGGGAGAAGGCAGATAAGTATGCGCGGTCGTGACAGTACCCCCTTCTTACTCCCCCTCTTTTTAGTGCTAGAGAGAAATTAATGTTTCTCGGGGCTCCCACGATCTCTCCTCAGGACCAAATCCCTCCCAATCATTCAAAAAATACATTTTCCCCCTAATGATCTTTTTGGCAAGGATATCTTTTACATTAAAGACATCATCAGATGTGTTAGGTTGAGGAGAGTGAGAGGGAGAATGAAAACAATTAAACACTGCTGGTTTGAGAAGAGACACATGGAAGGCATTGGGAATTCGTAATGAAGCAGATAGTCTCAATTTGTAGGATACGTCATTGATGCGACTTAAGATCGGAAAGGGACCAATGTAACGGGGACTTAGTTTGTGAGAAGGAATCTTTAGTTTAATATAACTTGAAGAGAGCCAAATCTTATCACTGGGAATATATTGGGGCACGTCCAGATGCTTCTTATCGGCATGCCTCTTCATTCTGCAACTAGCTCTTTCGAAAGCCTCTTTGGTCTCCCTCCAGACTTTAGAGAACTCCAAGGACAAGAAATCCGCTGCTGCTACAACTGAGGTGAGACAAACAGGAAGAGGAACACCAGGATATTGACCAAAGACTACAAAGAAAGGAGACTTAGAAGAAGATTCACTGGGAAGATTGTTCTAAGCGAAATCAGCCCAAGGGAGAAGAGAAACCCAATCATCCTGGTGAGCATTGGAGAAATGCCAAAGGTAGGTAGTTAGAACTTGATTAACTTACTCCACTTGAGCGTTGGATTGTGGATGGTAGGCAGAAGATAAATCCAAGTTGATCTTCATTAAACCACAAAGAGCTCTCCAAAAACGAGAGGTAAATGGAAGCCTCTCTCAGAGACAATATGCTATGGAAAGCCATGAAGACGGAAGACTTGATGTAAAAAAAATCTCTGCCAACTCAGAAGCGGAAGGCAGACCTGGCAAAGCAACAAAATGGGCCATCTTGGAAATCCGATCTACGATTACCAAGATGACAGTACAATTCGAGGAAATCAGTAACAAAGTCCATAACAATATGGCTCCAAGGGACAGAAGACACTGGCAGAGGATGCAAGAGTCCGGATGGAAGTTGTCTGGGAACCTTATTTCTGGCACAGGAAGGAAAAGAAGCAAAGAACTTCGAGACGTCTTGGCGAAGTGACGGCCACCAATAGTGGCGAGAGATAAGAGCGAGCATCTTCTTGACCTCAATATGTCCTGCAAAGTTGGAGGAATGTTCCCAATGCAAAACTCTCTCCTTGTCATGGTCCAACACCAACGTCTTGCCAGGTGGTGGAGAGACCACCCTTAGAGGGGCTAAAGTAATGATTCTTGCAGGATCGATGATATGTGCAGGGCATTCCTCTACGTCCGTTGGCTGAAAGGATCTGGAAAGAGCATCCGCCTTGATGTTCTTATTACCGGGTCGGAAATTAAGTTCAAAATCAAACCGTGTGATGAATAAGGATCACGTAGCTTGCCGTGAATTGAGTCTCTGGGCAGACTGAACATAGGCTAAATTTTTGTGGTCTGTGTATATGATGAAAGGATGCATGGCCCCTTCAAGAAAATAACACCAGTCCTAAAGTGAACTTAAAAGCTAGTAGTTCCTTATCTCGTATGGAATTGTTCCGTTCAGGGGAAGGGAAGGTTTTGGAGAAGAAGCCACAAGTAACTAAGTGGCCAGAGGAGGATCTTTGCAAGGGGACTGCACCAGCTCCGACAGAAGGTGCGTCGACCTCGATGATAAATGGCCTATTCGCATCAGGGTGATGAAGCACAGGAGCTGCAGTGAACTTTTGTTTGAGAGACTGGAATGCATCTTCAGCTTCAGAGGTCCAAAGATTGGAGTTGACTCCTTTGCAGACAAGAGCAGAAATAGGCTTGACAATCGAAGAGAAATGAGGAATGAACTGTCTATAGTAATTGGCAAAACCAAGAAAAAGTTGGATTGCTTTTATTCCAAGAGGACGAGGCCAGGTAAGAAAGGCAGATACCTTCTCAGGAGCCATCTCCAGACTGGACTTCGGGATGATGTAACCAAGAAAAGGCAGAGAGGACTGCTCGAAGACACACTTCTCAATCTTCGCAAAAAGATGATGCTTCCTTAGTCGTTGCAACACCTGACGAACATCTCATCTATGGGTGGAAAGATTTGGAGAGAAGATGAGAATGTCGTCAAGATATACCATGACACTGGAGTAGAGGAGATCCCAGAATACATCATTTACAAACTCTTGGAATACCGCTGGAGCGTTGCAGAGGCCAAACGGCATAACTAGGCATTCATAGTGACCGTCGCGAGTGTTGAATGCGGTCTTCCACTCATCCCCAGCACGAATTCGAACCAGATTGTAAAAAATCTGTGCTCCCTCAGATGATCGAAGAGTTCAGGAATAAGTGGCAGCGGGTATTTGTTCTTCACCGTAATGTTGTTTAGACCCCCATAATCACTACAAGGACGAAGAGAGCCATCCTTCTTCTTTACGAAGAAGAAGCCTGCTCCAGCAGGAGAAGAGGACTTCCAAAAAAAACCTTTAGCAAGATTCTCTTGAATATATTCCGACATGGCTTGTGTCTCTATAGGCGAGAGGGGATAGATCCTACCTCTAGGAGGGGTAGCACCAGTAACAAGATCAATGGGACAATCGGTGCGGAGGAAGACTCTCAGCCTCCCTTTTGTTGAAAACATCTGGGAAAGAACTGTAGACAAAAGGCCAATTGGAGGAGGAAGAAGAAGAGGAAGAAAAAAACCCACAGAACGCCCTGGCAGCAGACAATGTTCCCGGCAGGACTCTCCCCAGCGCAAAACATTACCATTATGCCAATCTAAAAAGGTCTTGTGATTTCGCAACCAAGGAAGACCAAGAAGTATAGGATGAGAAAGACCAGCTAAAACATAAAGTGCGATTTTTTCCCTATGCAAGCTCCACCTCATGTGTAACTTGCGTAATGGTCTCCGGTAAAGGTTTACCATCTACGGAAGCAAGGATCAGAGGGCTCTCCAAGGTCCTGACAGGGACAGAAAATTTAATGACCTCCTACAGCCTAATAAAATTCCCTGCAGCGCCTGAATCCACATAAGCATGTAAAGAGAAACCCTTACCACAAATGTGCAATAAAACAGACCAAGTGAGGGGTAGAGAGGTATCACATACACCTAGGGAGGCCTTTCTTACCTGACCTAGGTGGAGAAGTTTTCCGGATGTTCAGGACAAGTCCCTTTGCTTTGTCCTCTGCTGAAAGCGCAGTTTTTGCACTTGCAGCTTCAGCGCCGGTGTCTCTGCATGCTTCTCTCAGGGTCGCTGGCTCACTCACTGCTGTGACCCCCCATCCCGCATTTCCTCCTCCTCCTTCTCCGGCTGCTGCTTAGGGTTTGCGCATGATGTGCAGATTGACGGGAACTATGCTTTGGGTGCAAGTGCACACACTACCTTCTAAAGTGTCCCCAGTCAATGACCAGTGCTTATCTGTATACCAGCCGATCCTGACCGCACCTGCCAGTGCTTACCTGTATACCAGCCTGCGCCTGCCAGTGCCTGTCTGTATACCAGCCAGACCAGCCCACATCCTGACAGGGTTTATCTGTATACCAGCCGTACCAGTCTGCACTTGCCAGTACCTATCTGTATTCCAACCAGCATCTGTGGTTCCTGTGTTCCTTCCTCGCATGCCTGTATAAGCTGTATTCTCCTACCGGGCCTTTCCAGCTGCCTGTCCCTTGGGGTTCAGCTGTCATGCATCCGAGGTCTGTCTTGGTGTAGCACCTAGTGTTCATCAGGAGCCAAACCTAACTCCACCATCAGAGGCTCTAGTGAAGAGTCAGGTGCTCACCTAGTAATTCCCCTCCAGGCTCTCCTCCCGTTACAGTTTGCTCAGGCCATGGAATCTGCTGACTCTCAGGCTTTCTCTATCTTAGACCTGAACCAGGAGGTTTCCCGCCAGAAAGACCAGCAGGATAAAATCCTCTCCTACCTATGGACAGTGACCACCCATCTAGGGCCACATCCGCACCTACCCAAACTGCGACAATCTCGTCCGTCACCCATCAGCCTGCCAGTTATGTGCTGGTGCCAGACCCCACCTGTCAACTCTTCCACATTATGGAGGTGACCCTGCCCTATGTTGGGTGGATTCATCAATCAGAGCATGCTGCACTTCGAACTCTTGGCTCACCAGTGCGCTTCAGATCGGGCCAAAGTGGCTTTCATCATGTCCCATCTTACTGGCGAAGCTCTGGCGTGGCTCAATCCCCTATGGAAAAGAAGGGATCCTCTTGCTTCTAACCTCACAGTAACTCCCACACTGTATATAGGTCCTCAGAATGTATGATGAACCCCACAGTAGCCTTTAAACTGTACTGTATAATGGCCCTCGCATTAGCTCCAACACTGTATTATGACCCCTGCAATAGCTATCACTCTGTGCTCTGGCTCCATATTAGCTCCCACGCTGACCCCCCCACATTTGCTTCCATGATGAATAATGACCCCACACAGCATTAGCTCCCACACTATATAATGGCCCCCCCATCAGATTCCACACCTTTGACTCTGGTCCCTGTCTGTCACTGTTTGTGGGCTGCAACTTTCACAGCCCTCATATACACAGCTCTAGCAAAAATTAAGAGACCACCACATCAAAACCCTGTCATGGGAAGCCCAATCTCCAGACCAGAGACCCATTGAAAACCTCTGGAATGTAATCAAGAGGACGATGGATAGTCACAAGCCATCAAACAAAGAAGAACTGCTTACATTTGTGCGCCAGAAGCAGTGTGAAAGACTGGTGGAAAGCATGCCAAGACGCAAGAAAGCTGTGATTAAAAATCATGGATATTCCACAAAATATTGATTTCTGAACTCTTCCTGAGTTAAAACATTACTATTGTTGTTATGAAATTGTTTTCTTTGCATTATTTGAGGTCTGAAAGCACTGTTTTTTTTTATTTTTGACCATTTCTCCTTTTCAGAAAAAAAGTACAAAATGTATTGCTTGGAAATTCAGAGACATGTTGTCAGAAGTTTATAGAATAAAAGAACAATCTACATTTTACTCAAAAATATACCTATTAAGAGAAAAATCAGACAAGCTGAACATTTTGCAGTGGTCTCTTAATTTTTCCCAGAGCTGGATGACAAAGAGCTAGGTAGAAGAAAATAGAAACAGCTAGTGTGTGCGTTTAGAGGCCAGAAGTTGGGTATAGCTCCCTGAATGTATCCAGGTAACCCTAAAAGGAATAACAAGTTTTATAATGGAGTTTTCATGTTTGCCACCCTGGATTTACAATTTAAGATGATAGAACACTGACCCAGGCTACAGGACTATGTATATACACATTAAAAAAAATTGAAAGCAGCACTTGCAAACAGTTTATAATATACGGGTGAAAACTTTCCAGGCATATACCGATCCTCAGTCTAGAAGCAAAAAAATTGAAGGCAGCACACCATTGAGACAAAATGAAAAATAGTGTTTCAATAGCCCATTGGGGCTTAGCAGGTACGGACTGGGACTGAAATTCAGCCCTGGCATTTGAAATCACACAGGCGCATGATGTCCCTGTCCCCCAATCACCAGATGGAATATATTACCAATATTACCCTGGAAGGAGGAAAGCAAGATTTACTACATGACCAATATGTCTAATGATTTCTGTGAGATAAGTGATGGAGTCAGTGACATTGTGCTCCTTCAGAACTCTTAGCAGAATGGGTGGCTTGAGAGCAACAATTCTGTTAATAACATAGCAGACAAGGTGGCCAACGACTAGACAGGCCCTTCTGGCATTTGCCAAAATTGCCAGATGGCAAGTCTGGCCCTGGGGCTCAGCGATATTTCGGTTCTTCTAGATAAGGTTTTCAGTACTGGGAAATAGACATTCTAATCTGTGCTGTCCTGCAGCTGGGGTCACGTCTATCGGTGCAGTGCATGATACTGACTAATCATGTCAGTCCCTCTATCTGAGGCACAGTGAGATTTATGGCAGCTGCTTTGACGTCGTTTACAGATCATGTGATGCTTGGGCGATTTGCAATGACAGCGACACCGATCTGTTTAAAAGTTCAAGCAATCCTGATAAATCTACTGTGCCTCAGCAAGACTGCAAACACAAGATAAGAAACCCTCCAGGACTTGACAGTAGGTGAGCAGCATGTACAGGCAGCAGCCTGAGCTCCTGCTTACAGCACCATCTTGTCTCCTGTGCTGATCATCTCTGGAAGAAGATGGTGAACTGCGTTGTGACATCTCTCCTGCAGACAGCGCAACACAGAGTGTGTCATGATCCAGACTGGGTTTGGAGTCCTTTCTTCCCTTTTCCCGGTCTCATCATGTCAGGGGTTAACTTATCTCAGCCTTAGTCTTGTCTCAGGTTTGCTATTTATCTCCGCTGTGTCATGCAGACCATGTCAGTTATAGCTTCTGCCTACGGCGTGAGTAGCTGACTCTGGTTATATACTGATTTGTCCTGCTGCAATTCCTGACTGTTCCCGTGTCTGTTCATTCCACTCCCCCATTCAGAAGTGTTTTCCCTTTGTGTTTAGACTCTTTGGTACCTGACTCGGCTTTGACTCTGACCTGACTCTGTCTTTTGCTCCTGGTACTTCTGCTTTTGTCTGGTATTGACCTTCTGGCACATCTCTGACTCTGAGTTGATTTTCCCCTTAGTACTTCTGGTTTTGACGTGGCTTGTTTGACTACCCTGTTGCCACCTGGTGGTGCCTCGCTGCAGGTCTGCTTTGGCAAGTGTTGCAGTCTTCCTTCCACTCTACTGCCATCTAGTGGAGCATGCATCTACCTGCCTAGCTTCGGCGTGACAGAGTGCAATGTGGGCATGTCTGTAATATGGCAGAGGCAGCTTACAGGCACAGTGCAGCATTCTGGGGGGACTCTTATGCCCGCTGGTCTACAGAACAGACAGCGGTATTGCAGCGGTAGTGCAGGGAGACATTTTATCCCTGCACTACTGTGCAAGTCGATAGAGTTAAAAGCGGCAATAGCTCCGGGTGGGCCCCGGGTGGGTAACATAGTAACATAGTTAGTAAGGCCGAAAAAAGACATTTGTCCATCCAGTTCAGCCTATATTCCATCATAATAAATCCCCAGATCTACGTCCTTCTACAGAACCTAATATTTGTATGATACAATATTGTTCTGCTCCAGGAAGACATCCAGGCTTCTCTTGAACCCCTCGACTGAGTTCGCCATCACCACCTCCTCAGGCAAGCAATTCCAGATTCTCACCGCCCTAACAGTAAAGGATCCTCTTCTATGTTGGTGGAAAAACCTTCTATCCTCCAGACACAAAGAATGCCCCCTTGTGCCCGTCACCTTCCTTGGTATAAACAGATCCTCAGCGAGATATTTGTATTGTCCCCTTATATACTTATACATGGTTATTAGATCGCCCCTCAGTCGTCTTTTTTCTAGACTAAATAATCCTAATTTTGCTAATCTATCTGGGTATTGTAGTTCTCCCATCCCCTTTATTAATTTTGTTGCCCTCCTTTGTACTCTCTCTAGTTCCATTATATCCTTCCTGAGCACCGGTGCCCAAAACTGGACACAGTACTCCATGTGCGGTCTAACTAGGGAATTGTACAGAGGCAGTATAATGCTCTCATCATGTGTATCCAGACTTCTTTTAATGCACCCCATGATCCTGTTTGCCTTGGCAGCTGCTGCCTGGCACTGGCTGCTCCAGGTAAGTTTATCATTAACTAGGATCCCCAAGTCCTTCTCCCTGTCAGATTTACCCAGTGGTTTCCCGTTCAGTGTGTAATGGTGATATTGATTCCTTCTTCCCATGTGTATAACCTTACATTTATCATTGTTAAACCTCATCTGCCACCTTTCAGCCCAAGTTTCCAACTTATCCAGATCCATCTGCAGCAGAATACTATCTTCTCTTGTATTAACTGCTTTACATAGTTTTGTATCATCTGCAAATATCGATATTTTACTGTGTAAACCTTCTACCAGATCATTAATGAATATGTTGAACAGAACAGGTCCCAATACCGACCCATGCGGTACCCCACTGGTCACAGCGACCCAGTTAGAGACTATACCATTTATAACCACCCTCTGCTTTCTATCACTAAGCCAGTTACTAACCCATTTACACACATTTTCCCCCAGACCAAGCTGTTGTGAATTCTGTGGCTGAGTTCACTTCTGTGGTCACAAGTGGTATTGCAGTCTCTGGGCTTCCTCCCTCAGGTGTTTTGGTGAGCTCGTTGGCTGCCTTGCTATTTAGCTCCACCTGAGTCTGTCTTCCTTGCTCCTTGTCAATGTTCCAGTGTTGGATCTGAGCTACTGCATCTTTCCTTGGGCCTGCTGCTCTGCTAGATAAGTGCTTCTAGTTTGTTTTCTGTTTTTTCTGTCCAGCTTGCTATTAACTTTTGCTGGAAGCTCTGAGAAGCAAAGGGGTGCACCGCCGTGCTGTTAGTTCGGCACGGTGGGTCTTTTTGCCCCTTTGCGTGGTTTTCGTTTTAGGGTTTTTTGTAGACTGCATAGTTCTCTTTGCTATCCTCGCTCTGTCTAGAATATCGGGCCTCACTTTGCTGAATCTATTTCATTCCTACGTTTGTCTTTTCATCTTGCTAACAGTCATTATATGTGGGGGGCTGCCTATTCCTTTGGGGTATTTCTCTGAGGTAAGTCAGGCTTGTATTTCTATCTTCAGGCTAGTCAGCTCCTCAGGCAGTGCCGAGTTGCATAGGTAGTGGTTAGGCGCAATCCACTGCTGCTTACAGTTGTGTGAGGATAGTTCAGGTACTGCAGTCTACAGAGATTCCACGTCTCAGAGCTCGTCCTATTGTTTTTGGTTATTGCCAGATCTCTGTATGTGCGCTGATTACTGCACGCTGTGTTGCCTGATTGCCAGCCATAACAGTACAAGGAGCCAACCAATGATTTCCAATAGAGGGAAAAAAGAAATCCTGACATCATTTTTTTTTCTTAGCTCTGTCTTCAGTCTTTTTTTTCCCCTAGACATTAGAGTGCTTCAGGACACAGCTGTGGACATGGATATTCATGCTCTGTGCTCCTCAATGGATAATCTCGTTGTAAATGTACAAAAGATTCAAGATACTATTGATCAGAAATCGATGCCAGAACCAAGAATTCCGATTCCTGATTTGTTTTTTGGTGACAGAACTAAGTTCCTGAGCTTCAGAAATAATTGTAAGCTATTTTTGGCCTTGAAACCTCATTCTTCTGGTAATCCTATTCAACAGGTTTTGATTATTATTTCTTTTTTGCGCGGCGACCCACAGGACTGGGCGTTTTCTCTTGCACCAGGAGATTCTGCATTGAGTAATGTTGATGCATTTTTCCAGGCGCTGGGATTGCTTTACGATGAGCCTAATTCAGTGGATCAAGCTGAGAAAAATCTGCTGGCTTTATGCCAGGGTCAGGATGATGTAGAAGTATATTGCCAGAAATTTAGGAAATGGTCAGTACTCACTCTGTGGAATGAATCTGCACTAGCGGCTTTGTTCAGAAAGGGTCTCTCTGAAGCTCTTAAGGATGTAATGGTGGGATTTCCTATGCCTGCTGGTTTGAATGAGTCTATGTCCTTGGCCATTCAGATCGGTCGTCGCTTGCGCGAGCGTAAATCTGTGCACCATCTGGCGGTATTGTCTGAGAGTAAGCCTGAGCCTATGCAGTGCGACAGGACTATGACTAAAGTAGAACGGCACGAACACAGACGTCTGAACAGACTGTGTTTCTATTGTGGTGATTCTACTCATGCTATTTCTAATTGTCCTAAACGCACTAGGCGGTTCGATAGCTCTGCCGTTATTGGTACTGTACAGTCCAAATTCCTTTTGTCCATTACCTTAATGTGCTCTTTGTCATCATATTCTGTCATGGCGTTTGTGGATTCAGGCGCTGCCCTGAATCTGATGGATTTGGATTATGCTAAACGTTGTGGATTTTTCTTGGAGCCTTTGCGGTGTCCTATTCCGTTGAGAGGAATTGATGCTACACCTTTGGCCAAGAATAAGCCTCAGTACTGGGCCCAGCTGACCATGTGCATGGCTCCTGCACATCAGGAAGTTATTCGCTTTTTGGTACTGCATAATTTGCATGATGTGGTCGTGTTGGGGTTGCCATGGCTACAAACCCATAATCCAGTATTGGATTGGAACTCTATGTCGGTAACCAGCTGGGGTTGTCAGGGAGTACATGGTGATGTTCCATTTTTGTCTATTTCGTCATCCATTCCTTCTGACATCCCAGAGTTCTTGTCGGACTTTCAGGATGTATTTGAAGAGTCCAAGTCTGATGCCCTACCTCCGCATAGGAATTGTGATTGTGCTATCGATTTGATTCCTGGTAGTAAATTCCCTAAGGGTCGTTTATTTAATTTGTCCGTACCTGAACACACCGCTATGCGCAGTTATGTGAAGGAGTCCCTGGAGAAGGGACATATTCGCCCATCGTCGTCACCATTGGGAGCAGGGTTCTTTTTTGTAGCCAAGAAGGATGGTTCGCTAAGACCGTGTATTGATTACCGCCTTCTTAATAAGATCACTGTTAAGTTTCAGTATCCCTTGCCATTGATTTCTGACTTGTTTGCTCGGATTAAGGGGGCTAGTTGGTTTACTAAGATTGATCTTCGTGGTGCGTATAATCTGGTGAGAATCAGGCAGGGAGATGAATGGAAAACGGCATTTAATACGCCCGAGGGTCATTTTGAGTATCTGGTGATGCCGTTCGGACTTGCCAATGCTCCATCTGTTTTTCAGTCTTTTATGCATGACATTTTCCGTGAGTATCTGGATAAATTCTTGATTGTTTACTTGGATGACATTTTGATCTTCTCAGATGATTGGGAGTCTCATGTGAAGCAAGTCAGAATGGTTTTCCAGGTACTGCGTGCTAATTCCTTGTTCGTGAAGGGATCAAAGTGTCTCTTCGGTGTGCAGAAAGTTTCATTTTTGGGGTTCATCTTTTCCCCTTCTACTATCGAGATGGATCCGGTTAAGGTTCAGGCCATCCAGGATTGGACTCAGCCGACATCTCTAAAAAGTCTGCAGAAATTCCTGGGCTTTGCTAATTTTTATCGTCGCTTCATCTGTAATTTTTCTAGCATTGCCAGACCATTGACCGATTTGACCAAGAAGGGTGCTGATTTGGTTAATTGGTCTTCTGCTGCCGTGGAAGCTTTTCAGGAGTTGAAGCGTCGTTTTTGCTGTGCCCCTGTGTTGTGTCAACCTGATGTTTCTCTTCCGTTCCAGGTCGAGGTTGATGCTTCTGAGATTGGTGCAGGGGCGGTTTTGTCACAGAGAGGTTCTGGTTGCTCAGTGTTCAAACCATGTGCTTTCTTTTCCAGGAAATTTTCTGCTGCTGAGCGTAATTATGATGTGGGCAACCGAGAGTTGCTGGCCATGAAGTGGGCATTCGAGGAGTGGCGTCATTGGCTTGAGGGTGCTAAGCATCGCGTGGTGGTTTTGACTGATCATAAGAACCTTACTTATCTTGAGTCTGCCAAGCGCTTGAATCCTAGACAGGCCCGTTGGTCGTTATTTTTTGCTCGTTTTGATTTTGTGATTTCATACCTTCCGGGCTCTAAAAATGTGAAGGCGGATGCTCTGTCTAGGAGTTTTGTGCCCGACTCTCCGGGGTTATCTGAGCCGGCGAGTATCCTCAAGGAAGGAGTCATTGTGTCTGCCATCTCCCCTGATTTGCGGAGAGTGTTGCAGAAATTTCAGGCTAATAAACCTGATCGTTGTCCGGCCGAGAAACTGTTCGTCCCTGATAGGTGGACTAGTAGAGTTATCTCTGAACTTCATTGTTCGGTGCTGGCCGGTCATCCAGGAATCTTTGGTACCAGGGAGTTGGTTGCTAGATCCTTCTGGTGGCCATCTCTGTCACGGGATGTGCGTGCTTTTGTGCAGTCCTGTGGAATTTGTGCTAGGGCTAAGCCCTGCTGTTCACGTGCCAGTGGGTTGCTTTTGCCCTTGCCGGTCCCGAAGAGGCCTTGGACACATATTTCGATGGATTTCATTTCTGACCTTCCCGTTTCTCAGAGAATGTCGGTCATTTGGGTGGTCTGTGATCGCTTTTCTAAAATGGTCCATCTGGTGCCCTTGGTTAAATTGCCTTCCTCCTCTGATTTGGTGCCTTTGTTCTTCCAGCATGTGGTTCGTTTACATGGCATTCCTGAGAATATTGTTTCTGACAGAGGTTCCCAGTTTGTCTCGAGGTTCTGGCGAGCCTTTTGTGGTAGGATGGGCATTGACCTATCTTTTTCCTCGGCCTTCCATCCTCAGACTAATGGCCAGACCGAACGAACCAATCAGACCTTGGAAACATATCTGAGATGTTTTGTTTCCGCTGACCAGGATGATTGGGTGTCATTTTTGCCGTTGGCTGAGTTCGCCCTTAATAATCGGGCCAGCTCGGCTACCTTGGTCTCTCCATTTTTCTGCAATTCTGGGTTCCATCCTCGTTTCTCTTCAGGACAGGTTGAGTCTTCGGACTGTCCTGGTGTGGATTATGTGGTGGACAGGTTGCAGCAGATCTGGACTCAGGTAGTGGACAATTTGACCTTGTCCCAGGAGAAGGCTCAGCTTTTCGCTAATCGCAGACGCCGTGTGGGACCCCGACTTCGTGTTGGGGATCTGGTTTGGTTATCTTCTCGTCATATACCTATGAAGGTTTCCTCTCCTAAATTTAAACCTCGTTTTATTGGTCCGTATAGGATTTCTGAGATTCTCAATCCGGTGTCTTTTCGTCTGACCCTCCCAGACTCCTTTTCCATACATAATGTATTCCATAGGTCGTTGTTGAGGAGATACGTGGCACCTATGGTTCCATCTGTGGAGCCTCCTGCCCCTGTTTTGGTGGAGGGGGAGTTGGAGTATATTGTGGAGAAGATTTTGGATTCTCGTGTCTCTAGACGGAAACTCCAGTATCTGGTCAAATGGAAGGGTTATGCTCAGGAAGATAATTCCTGGGTTTTTGCCTCTGATGTCCATGCCCCAGATCTTGTTCGTGCCTTTCATGTGGCTCATCCTGGTCGGCCTGGGGGTTCTGGTGAGGGTTCGGTGACCCCTCCTCAAGGGGGGGGTACTGTTGTGAATTCTGTGGCTGAGTTCACTTCTGTGGTCACAAGTGGTATTGCAGTCTCTGGGCTTCCTCCCTCAGGTGTTTTGGTGAGCTCGTTGGCTGCCTTGCTATTTAGCTCCACCTGAGTCTGTCTTCCTTGCTCCTTGTCAATGTTCCAGTGTTGGATCTGAGCTACTGCATCTTTCCTTGGGCCTGCTGCTCTGCTAGATAAGTGCTTCTAGTTTGTTTTCTGTTTTTTCTGTCCAGCTTGCTATTAACTTTTGCTGGAAGCTCTGAGAAGCAAAGGGGTGCACCGCCGTGCTGTTAGTTCGGCACGGTGGGTCTTTTTGCCCCTTTGCGTGGTTTTCGTTTTAGGGTTTTTTGTAGACTGCATAGTTCTCTTTGCTATCCTCGCTCTGTCTAGAATATCGGGCCTCACTTTGCTGAATCTATTTCATTCCTACGTTTGTCTTTTCATCTTGCTAACAGTCATTATATGTGGGGGGCTGCCTATTCCTTTGGGGTATTTCTCTGAGGTAAGTCAGGCTTGTATTTCTATCTTCAGGCTAGTCAGCTCCTCAGGCAGTGCCGAGTTGCATAGGTAGTGGTTAGGCGCAATCCACTGCTGCTTACAGTTGTGTGAGGATAGTTCAGGTACTGCAGTCTACAGAGATTCCACGTCTCAGAGCTCGTCCTATTGTTTTTGGTTATTGCCAGATCTCTGTATGTGCGCTGATTACTGCACGCTGTGTTGCCTGATTGCCAGCCATAACACCAAGCATTCTCATTTTGTGTACCAACCTCTTGTGCGGCACGGTATCAAACGCTTTGGAAAAATCGAGATATACCACGTCCAATGACTCACCGTGGTCCAGCCTATAGCTTACCTCTTCATAAAAACTGATTAGATTGGTTCGACAGGAGCGATTTCTCATAAACCCATGCTGATATGGAGTTAAACAGTTATTCTCATTGAGATAATCCAGAATAACATCCTTCAGAAACCCTTCAAATATTTTACCAACAATAGAGGTTAGACTTACTGGCCTATAATTTTCAGGTTCACTTTTAGAGCCCTTTTTGAATATTGGCACCACATTTGCTATGCGCCAGTCCTGCGGAACAGACCCCGTCGCTATAGAGTCACTAAATATTAGAAATAATGGTTTGTCTATTACATTACTTAGTTCTCTTAGTACTCGTGGGTGTATGCCATCCGGACCCGGAGATTTATCTATTTTAATCTTATTTAGCCGGTTCCGCACCTCTTCTTGGGTTAGATTGGTGACGCTTAATATATGGTTTTCATTGTTTCTTGGGATTTCACCTAGCATTTAATTTTCCACCATGGATACCATGGAGAAGAAGGTGTTTAATATGTTAGCTTTTTCCTCGTCATCTACAACCATACTTTCCTCACAATTTTTTAAGGGGCCTACATTTTCAGTTTTTATTCTTTTACTATTGATATAGTTGAAGAACAGTTTGGGATTAGTTTTACTCTCCTTAGCAATGTGCTTCTCTGTTTCCTTTTTGGCAGCTTTAATTAGTTTTTTAGATAAAGTATTTTTCTCCCTATAGATTTTTAGAGCTTCAATGGTGCCATCCTGCTTTAGTAGTGCAAATGCTTTCTTTTTACTGTTAATTGCCTGTCTTACTTCTTTGTTTAGCCACATTGGGTTTTTCCTATTTCTAGTCCTTTTATTCCCACAAGGTATAAACCGCTTACAGTGCCTATTTAGGATGTTCTTAAACATTTTCCATTTATTATCTGTATTCTTATTTCTGAGGATATTGTCCCAGTCTACCAGATTAAGGGCATCTCTAAGCTGGTCAACCTTTGCCTTCCTAAAGTTCAGTGTTTTTGTGACTCCCTGACAAGTCCCCCTAGTGAAAGATAGGTGAAACTACAATATTGTGGTCGCTATTTCCTAGATGCCCGACCACCTGCAGATTTGTTATTCTGTCAGGTCTATTAGATAGTATTAGGTCTAAAAGTGCTGCTCCTCTGGTTGGATTCTGCACCAATTGTGAAAGATAATTTTTCTTGGTTATTAGCAGAAACCTGTTGCCTTTATGGGTTTCACAGGTTTCTGTTTCCCAGTTAATATCCGGGTAGTTAAAGTCCCCCATAATCAGGACCTCATTATGGGTTGCAGCTTCATCTATCTGCTTTAGAAGTAGACTTTCCATGATTTCTGTTATATTTGGGGGTTTGTAACAGACCCCAATGAGAATTTTGATACCATTTTTCCCTCCATGAATTTCGACCCATATGGACTCGACATCCTCATTCCCTTCGCTAATATCCTCCCTTAAAGTGGACTTTAGACAAGACTTTACATAGAGACAAACCCCTCCTCCTCTCCAATTTTTACGATCCTTTCTAAACAGACTGTAACCCTGTAAGTTAACCTCCCAGTCATAGCTTTCATCTAACCATGTCTCGGTTATTCCCACTATGTCAAAGTTACCTGTAGATATTTCTGCTTCTAGTTCTTCCATCTTGTTTGTCAGGCTTCTGGCGTTTGCGAGCATGCAGTTTAGAGGATTTTGTTTTGTTCCAATCTCCTCGCTGTGGATTGTTTTAGAAATGTTCTTACCTCCCTTCTGAGTATGTTTTCCTGGGTCTTCTTTGTTCGAGTCTAATGTTTTTCTTCCCGTCCCCTCTTCTTCTAGTTTAACGCCCTCCTGATGAGTGTAGCGAGTCTTCTGGCGAATGTGTGTTTCCCAGGTTTGTTGAGGTGTAGTCCGTCTCTGGCGAGGAGTCCATCGTACAAGTAATTCACACCGTGGTCCAGGAATCCGAATCCTTGTTGTCTGCACCATCGTCTTAGCCAGTTGTTCGCATCAAGGATCCTGTTCCATCTCCTGGTGCCATGCCCGTCTACTGGAAGGATAGAAGAAAAAACTACCTGTGCATCCAGTTCCTTTACTTTCTTCCCTAACTCTTCAAAGTCCTTGCAGATTATCGATAGGTCCTTCCTTGCTGTGTCATTGGTGCCAACATGTATCAGAAGAAATGGGTGGACGTCCTTGGAGCTGAAGAGCTTTGTTATCCTATCGGTCACATCCTTGATCATCGCACCTGGAAGGCAGCATACTTCTCTTGCGGTTATGTCCGGTCTGCAGATGGCTGCTTCTGTGCCTCTCAGTAGTGAGTCTCCCACCACCACCACTCTTCGTTGCTTCTTGGCTGTACTTTTTGCTGTCACTTGTTGCTGTGTGCCCTTTTCTTTTTTGCTTGCTGGTATTGCTTCATCCTTAGGTGTGCCATCTTCATCCTCTACAAAGATTTGATATCGGTTCTTCAGTTGTGTGGTTGGTGATTTCTCCATTGTCTTCTTGCTTCTTTTGGTCACATGCTTCCACTCATCTGCTTTTGGAGGTTCTCTTTTTTCACCTTCTGTGACCAGTAGAGATGCTTCTGTTTTGTCTAGGAAGTCTTCATTCTCTTTGATGAGTTTCAAAGTTGCTATTCTTTCTTCCAGACCCCGCACCTTTTCTTCTAAAAGGGCCACTAGTCTACACTTCTGACAGGTGAAATTGGATTCTTCTTCTGGTCGATCTGTGAACATGTAGCACATGCTGCAGCTCACCATGTAGGTTGCCACATCTGCCATGTTGCTCCTAGATCCTGCTGACTTGCTGTGTGTTTTCCTTCTTGTGTAATCTACTCAGCCAAGCTTTCTTGCAATAATGTCCTACAGGCAAAAATTCCTCCTCAAGCTTGAATCCCTGGTTTGGTGATGCTTTCACCTCTGCCTCCCGGTAGCTATGCTACTGCCGACTGCCCTGCAGTTGATCAAAAATTAAATTAATCTTCAAAAATACACATTAACTAATAATCCTGCACATATCATATTACACAAAAACTATTCAGCACATGTATGTTATCTATTGAAATTCTAATTTATAAAAAGGTGTCCTTGGATGAGCTGAAGTTTTCCCAAAAACCCCAACAGCATTCACCTGATGTTCAGTTCATCTATGCTATCATTGAGATTAACGATCAGTGACAGCACGAGCAGCTGTCTCATTCACTTTGAGGAAGTAATCGCTTCCATACTGCCAATCACTATGGTTTACTCTCACCGTAGCAGTGTTTTAAACCTGTCAATTGTTTTCCATTACATCCCCACTCCTCCGAACATTAACAGCTTCCTGGAGACAGAGAAACCGTTATTAATTACATTCCCTAATAAACTCATTTGGCTCCTTGCCCAGCTTCCAATACATGCATTGGCCTGCGCACCGCCAACTCTCTGTAATTATGTTTATATGGAAAGTTAATTTTTGTTTTCATAAATTGATTTGAGGTTTCTGGAAGCTATTTACAGATAATTAACTTTAGCCGCACAGGCAGATGGGAGTATTACTTACATGTTGATGCCCTGGTCAAACCAGAGAATGACCTTAGAATCTCATCACATTTAATTTCATATACTTCAGGGGATGTGAGATCCACATTCAGGCTGCCATCCTCCGTGTGGATGGTAATATAACACTCCAGTGTATCACAGAAATTTTGGGTAGCAGATGGTAATTCACACTGTGGACAATTGTTTATTTCTTATTTTTGTTCCAAACTTTGTTTTCTTTGCCATATATCAGCTTCTCTTCCAGAATACATTTATTACATTCTTATATCCTTCAAAGATATGCAGCCATAGTGCAGCACTTATAAGTACAACACTTATGTTTCATTGCAAAATGTCTGCAAACCACTTTATTTTGTGTCTGAGAGCTGGTTAGTGCCTATTGATTTAGCAGTTTCACAAATAATTTATTAAGTGGTCATCAATGCAGAGTACTTGAATTCTAAAACGTACAGAGATTGCTGTTAGGACAACTTTAAAAATTGATGTTTAGACAAAGAAAAAAGCCAGAACATACATTTGCTCCTTTTTTAATTTTTAATTTTACTTTCTGTAATATCTGATCGGATGTCTGTTGGAGGATAAATGTAAACTAAATGCAAGTTTTTAAAGGAAACCTGTCAGCAGATTTTTACACTCTAATGTCAACTATGTAGAATTGCTGTAATGTTGATGACATTGTTTTAGAAATCCTTGTTTCTGTTTTTGAGAAATCCATTGTCAAATTTTTATGCAAATGAGCCACAAGAGTAGTCAGGTTGGCACTGCACTTACAGCTCTCCGGCCACTTTCCCTATTTTCCCATGCGTTCCTTGCCTCCTGTCAATGACTGGCACAAGCGGTGTCATTCTATGGAATGGCTCATGTGCAGTGAAGTGATGATATTGTGAGAGCTGGACTATTGATTAGCGTAGGCGCCACCCCAGGGAATGATGGAGCCTGACCGAAAGTTTCCTCCACACTCCAAACACATACTGATAGGGAATATAGATTGTGAGACCCAATGGGGACAGTGATAAGAATGTGTGTTAAGCGCTATGAAATATGATGGTTCTATATAAGCAAGCAAAATAAATTAATAAACAATGAAAAATAAACAACAGTGAACTGTCAGTCACTCACAAAAGGTAGGCAGCGGTTGGGGAAAAAAGTAGAAAGGCCGGAGAGCTGTAAATGCAGTGCCAAACAGAGATGAATGAACTTTTTATGGTTCGGTTCGCTTATGATCGGTGAAATTCTCGATGCTTGCCAAACAGTTCACCGAACATTTCCAAACCTCATGGAATTCAATGGTAGACACAGCCAAACGCATACACAACACCTTCAGCGGGGCCCAGAAGCTGTTAAAACAGATCAAATTAGGGTCAGAAACCAGGAAAAGTGGCATCAATTGACCCAGAGTACAAAGTATAATTGCGCAGCATGGATGCATGGGACATGGTTTGGACCAACATTTCTAACTTAAACATTGATCAGCAACTGGTGTAAACCTGATGCTATGAGAGCCATGGTAAATTCAGACAACAGACATGAAGGGGACCCATCTTGGGGTCCAAACATTTCCAAAAATTAGGGATAGACACCAGGAAAAGTAGCATTAATTGACCAACAGTAAAAATGTTATAATGGCGCAGCAGTCAGGAATGGGCCATGCATGAGACAGGATCTGGGCCAGCATTTACAGCTTTGAATTTAAGTCAAAATTAAGAGGTGGGGGAGGGACCGTTGTAAGCCTGCTGTGCTGGCAGCCCTGATACCTCATACAGCAGCTCAAACTGATTTTCTGCTCAGCTACACTCAGGTGGCACAAATATCAGCTTTGTAGACTACTACTTTTAGAAACATTTAAGGATAGGTAGTTGACTGAAAGTTAAGGTACCTTCACACTAAACGATATCGCTAGCGATCCGTGACGTTGCAGCGTCCTCACTAGCGATATCGTTCAGTTTGACACGCAGCAGCGATCAGAATCCTGCTGTGATGTCGTTGGTCGGGGCTAGAAGGCCAGAACTTTATTTGGTCGCTGGCTCTCCCGCTGACATCGCTGAATCGGCGTGTGTGACACCGATTCAGCGATGTCTTCGCTGGTAACCAGGGTAAACATCGGGTTACTAAGCGCAGGGCCGCGCTTAGTAACCCGATGTTTACCCTGGTTACCATCCTAAAAGTAAAAAAAACAAACACTTCATACTTACCTTCCGCTATCTGTCCCCCGGCGCTGTGCTTTCCTGCACTCACTGTGAGCACAGCGGCCGGAAAGCAGAGCGGTGACGTCACCGCTCTGCTTTCCGGCCGCTGTGCTCACAGCTAGTACAGAGAAGCAGAGAGCCGGGGACAGACAGCAGAAGGTAAGTATGAAGCGTTTGTTTTTTTTTACTTTTAGGATGGTAACCAGGGTAAACATCGGGTTACTAAGCGCGGCCCTGTGCTTAGTAACCCGATGTTTACCCTGGTTACCGGCATTGTTGGTCGCTGGAGAGCTGTCTGTGTGACAGCTCTCCAGCGACCAAACAGCGACGCTGCAGCGATCCAGATCGTTGTCTGGATCGCTGCAGCGTCGTTTAGTGTGAAGGTACTTTAAGTGCAGGCCTGCCAGTCTGGGAGCACTACTGCTACAGGCAACAAACACAAAGGAGACCCAACTTGGAGTCTAAATATTTTCAAAAATTAGGGGCAGACACCAGGAAAAGTGGCATCAATTGACCCATAGTAGAAATTTTAGAATGATGCAGCATGGATGGATGAGACAATGTCTGGTCCAACATTTCTAGCTTACAAATTGATCAGTAAGAAGTGGATGAGTGACATGTGTAGGCCTGGTGCTCTGAGACCCTTCAATTACAGGCAACCCACCAGATGGAGGCTCAACGTGGAGTCTCTACATTTCAAAAAATTATTGAAATACACCACTGAAGTTGCATCAACTTTCCCAGAGTAGAAATAGTATAATGGGGCTCTGACACCCCTTCCACTACAGGCAACCCACCAGATGAAGGCCAGACTTGGAGTCTCCATAATTTAAAATATTATTGGCACACAACACTAATGTGGCATCAATTTCCCCAGAGTAGAAATAGTATAATGGTGCTCTGAGACCACTGCCACTCCATGCAACACACAAGGAATAAGAGTCTCCAGTTACAAAAAATTTGGGAGCAAAGGGAGGAGGAATGGGAGCAATACTAGGTGCTTAAAAAAAGGCAAATTGAAAAATGACAGCGGTGGCTACACCTTCTGATTGTTGTGCCACCAAGGCACTTGTTAGCAACATTAGCAGCAGTAGCAACAGCAGCCACAAAAGACACGGCAAAGGTGTCACAAACTGCAATAGCGCAAGATCAATGCAGCACACAGAAAACTAGAGCCCAAACACTCCCCCGATAGCATTGATATTGAGCTCTAGATACTGCTGCACTGTTACACCTGGTCCGTTTCCTGTACCTCCTAGGGGTCTCCGTCGGGACTCCCACTCTGTGCCAGCTCCACGCTGTCTGAATGCAGCCTCTGCTCCTCCTTCCTCTCTTGCTTCCCGGTGTGTGGCCAGCAGGTTCCCAGGCAGGGTTCTTAGGTTGCACGCATGCTCGCTCGCTCCTGATCTCTTAAAGAGACAGTGTGCATTTTCCAAAAGTTGCCTCTAACCAATAGCGTGTGACTGGTTACTATTTCTAGCTCCTCCACCATAGGGAGGGTGCCGGAGCAACAAGTATTCACTGTTGCTAACTTCCGGGTCCTGTTTATGTGCGCTTCTGTTTCTGAAGTATCTGCCAAGTACTCCGCTTACACTGTCTGTTTTCACAGATCCGCTGCTATCTGTTGCCTGGTTATTCTGGACTGCATTCGCACTATCTACGCTGGACCCGTCTAGTCCCAACAGTCTGCCTGCCACTCTTCCAGTCTACGCCAGTCCTCCCGGTATCAGCTTCTACTCAAACACCCGGTATCTTCTGGTCAGCTCTGCAGCATCCACTAACCCTGCTGGTCTATCTGTTCCGCTGGGACAGCCACCACGAGTACGGGGTCTAACTGAAGGTAGCACCGTGTCCTCCGGGCATACCATTCTGTTCCTGTTCGAGGGGACTTACTCTGGGTGTCTGGGGCTCACGCAGTAATGCCCCCCTCGGAATCCCCTGACCATGGTCTAGTGGTTCCACATTTAACTTCAATAAATACGAATGTGAACTTCTACATTTGTGCCTCCGTTTCCATTCGTTACATGCACCATCCTCTCCAGTCATTCACGATGTGTCAAACTTGTACTCTTTTCTGATGGTTCATGGGATGGTGTAAAAAATGTGTGAAATGACTCACAGAAAATGCTTATGCCTCTTACACTGCTTCTGCTGCTAATGTTTTTGCATTGACGACATGACATTCCCGGGGTTGGGAGTCTAAAACTGCAATGCACACTGTGTGCCTCACTGCTGTCTTGGGGAAAACCATTCTTAAGATTGTGTACAAGCCTGTTTTGACACTCCAGCAAATGCACATCCTTTTCCAGGGTTGGAAGCACCTGGCAAAATTTACTTTTGTGCCGTGGATCTAACAGAGTGTCAACCCAGTAGTCAGCACTATTTCTAACCCTTACTCTTAGAATTCAGGCATAATGTTGCAGATAGTGCAGCAAGAAGGCACTCATTTGTTGGGCGCTTCCATGAGGTGATCATTATCCTCATCTCCTGACTGTTGTGCGCCCATCACCTCTTAATCCTTGCCCTTTTCCATTGGTTCCTGAGCTCTTGCATGTTTAGTAACAGTTTGTCTGGTACCATGAGCCCACCTCGATTGCTGTAATCCACCCTCCCATGGCACCCACCTGTGTAACAATAGTCCAGAATTTAGAGATATTGTAAATCCCTTCCGCATCCTCCTCTGCTGCATCCTCTTCCTGGGGATCACCACCTGCTACCTCAGACTATTCAAAGTATGCTCCATAATGTAGATGACTGGAATAGGGATGCTGATGATGGCATCGTCAGTGCTAACCATCTTAGTATCCATTTCAAAACTGTGCAGAATTGTGCAGAGGAGCTTCATCTTTGCCCACTTCGCAAGTGTGATTTGCTCCACGTTTGTACTGCCTTGGCCCAGGCTATGCAAAACTACATACTGCATCATGGCTCGTCACTGCTGCCACAGTCACTACAACAAATGCAAAGTAGAATAACTCCATGTCGTCACATCACATATCAACCGGTTAACCGGTAGGCTGAAAGACCTGTAGCTCACTGCTAGCGGGGATCTCATCTAGGTCACCACAGTTAGCCTGGCTGGGAATGGAGCCTCAGTGACCAGACGTAACCTCAATGATGTCACCACCGGTCACTGAGGCTGCGCTCACAGCCGATCAGTCACCTGTGGTTCTCAGCCTGGACGGTCGCATCTTGGCACCTTCCAGGTTGAAAACTGTTTATCCCCCACATGGATTATGGCGTGGGACAGAACGACAGACAGGTATGGTGTATTGTTGCTTTTTATTTTAGTTTTATTACAGAAGATCGAGGGCTTTGGTGGAATTAGGCGAAGTATGGTTTAACTAAAATTATTAAATTAGCCTGTGTCTTTCTTTCAATTAAAGGACTTTGTTCAGGCTGTTTATTTACCATATAACTGTAGGATTAGAAATGGATAGGTGTCTTATAGAAGCCTCTCCATTTCTAAGCCATGGGCTTGATGTCACCTGACAATACAAAGGTGATATCAACCCCACAAATATTAACCCCACTTGCCACAGCTACAGGGCAAGTGGGAAGAGACGGGCAAAGCACCAGAATTGGCGCATCTAATAGATGTGCCTTTTCTGGGCAGCTGCGGGCTGCTATTTTTAGGCTGGGGGAGCCAATATCCATGACCCCTTACCAGCCTGAGAATACCAGCCCCCAGCAGTCTACTTTAGCAAGATTGGTTGTCCAAAATGAGGGGAACCCATGCCATTTTTTAAATATTTTTTTAAAATAATTAAAAAATACGTCAAGGGGACCCTCTATTCTTGATAACTAGCCTTGCTGAGTTTTGCCTGGTTGGTAAGCAAAAATACAGGGGAACCCACATCGGGTTTTTTTTTAATTATTTATTTACAGTGCAGGAGAATACAGGAGAATACTCCCATCTGCCGCTCTTGCTCTCACTGTTATTAGCGGCAGCAGGTGTCGGATGATGGCATCAGTAGTTCCATCAGCTGACACCAGTGACCTGAGGTAAACTTTGTACCTCCGATCACAGCTGAGCACTCACGCTGTCTTTTGACGGCGTGGGAACAGTGGCTCTCTGACCAGCGGGGATGATTTCACGGCTGATCAGAAGCGGTGCTTGCCGCGCTGTCATGCACATGACAGACAACAAACACCAGGTGTTCGGGCAGCCAAATACGAACAGTAACATGGACATCATGGTGAAGTCCGTGTTCGGAGTCCGTGTCCGAACAGTAGATGTTCAGTATGGACGCCAAACTTTACTGTCCTGGTTCACCCATCTGTGAAAAAACCAGATTGTATCTTAATTACCCAGACAGCTACCTTTTTGCAAACCAATAAGAACTGACTTTTCATTTGTATATTGACTTGTGCATTTAAGTGTTTATGTCTGGTGGTTCAAGAAGACAGACTTGCAAACTGATACCATTTAACATACAGTGTAAAGGTACTTTCACATTTAGCGACGCTGCTGCGATCTAGACAACAATCCCGATCGCTGCTGCGTCGCTGTGTGGTCGCTGGAGAGCTGTCACACAGACAGCTCTCCAGCGACAAACTATGCGAAGTCTGTTATGGACCTGGTGGTTAGGAGCACCCGGAACGACCTGATGGTTAAACTCACACAGGACAAGCTCTGGGAAGTGGGAGCTCTGCTGACCGCAACCCCTAATCCTATCACACAACTAGAAATAGCCGTGGAGTGTACCTAACATGACCTAGACGCCTCTTCACAGCCTAAGAGCTAACTAGCCCTAAAGATAGAAAATAAAGCCTACCTTGCCTCAGAGAAATTCCCCAAAGGAAAAGGCAGCCCCCCACATATATTGACTGTGAGTTAAGATGAAAGTCACAAACATAGAAATGAAACAGGTTTCAGCAAAGGGAGGCCAGACTTACTAAACAGACTGAGGATAGGAAAGGTATCTTTGCGGTCAGCACAAAAAAACTACAAAAAGACCACAGAGAGTATGCAAAAAGACCTCCGCACCGACTCACGGTGCGGAGGTGCCACTCTGCATCCCAGAGCTTCCAGCTAGCAAGGAAAAATCATGATAACCAGCTGGACAAGGAAACAATGAACAAATAATTAACTATCAGGGACTTAGCTTCTGCTGGAGTAGACAGGTCACCAGAAAGATCCAAGAGCGAACTGAACCAGTACAAGAACATTGACAGCTGGCATGGAGTAACGATCTGAGTGGAGTTAAATAGAGCAGCCAGCCAAAGAATAACCTACGTCACCTGTGGAAGGAACCTCAGAAGCAGCAGCTCCACTCACAGCCACCAGAGGGAGTCCATGGACAGAACTCGCCGAAGTACCATTCATGACCACAGGAGGGAGTTCGATGACAGAATTCACAACAGTACCCCCCCCCTTGAGGAGGGGTCACCGAACCCTCACCAGAGCCCCAGGCCGATCAGGACGAGCCAAATGAAAGGCACAAACTAGATCGGCAGCATGAACATCAGAGGCAAAACCCAGGAATTATCTTCCTGACCATAACCCTTCCACTTGACCAGGTACTGGAGTTTCCGCCTCGAAATACGAGAATCCAAAATCTTCTCCAGCACATACTCCAACTCCCCCTCGACCAACACCGGGGCAGGAGGATCAATGGAGGGAACCATAGGCGCCACGTATCTCCGCAATAACGACCTATGGAACACATTATGGATGGCAAAAGAAGCTGGAAGGGCCAAACGAAATGACACAGGATTGAGAACTTCAGAAATCTTATACGGACCAATGAAACGAGGCTTAAACTTAGGAGAGGAAACTTTCATAGGAACATGACGAGATGACAACCAAACCAAATCCCCAACACGAAGTCGGGGACCAACACAGCGCCAGCGGTTAGCGAAACGTTGAGCCTTCTCCTGGGACAATGTCAAATTGTCCACCACATGAGTCCAAATCTACTGCAACCTGTCCACCACCGTATCCACACCAGGACAGTCCGAAGGCTCAACCTGCCCTGAAGAGAAACGAGGATGGAAACCAGAATTACAGAAAAAAGGTGAAACCAAAGTAGCCGAGCTGGCCCGATTATTAAGGGCGAACTCAGCCAAAGGCAAGAAGGACACCCAATCATCCTGATCAGCAGAAACAAAGCATCTCAGATATGCTTCCAAAGTCTGATTAGTTCGTTCGGTTTGGCCATTTGTCTGAGGATGAAAAAGCCGAAGAAAAAGAGAAATCAATGCCCATCTTAGCACAAAAGGACCGTCAAAACCTCGAAACAAACTGGGAACCTCTGTCCGAGACGATGTTCTCCGGAATGCCATGCAAACGAACCACATGCTGGAAAAACAATGGCACCAAATCAGAGGAGGAAGGCAATTTAGACAAGGGTACCAAATGGACCATCTTAGAGAAGCGATCACAAACCACCCAAATGACCGACATCCTTTGAGAGACAGGGAGATCTGAAATAAAATCCATGGAAATATGCGTCCAGGGCCTCTCCGGGACCGGCAAGGGCAAAAGCAACCCACTGGCACGAGAACAGCAGGGCTTAGCCCGAGCACAAGTCCCACAGGACTGCACAAAAGAACGCACATCCCGTGACAAAGAAGGCCACCAAAAGGATCTAGCCACCAAATCTCTGGTACCAAAGATTCCAGGATGACCCGCCAACACTGAACAATGAACCTCAGAGATAACCCTACTAGTCCATCTATCAGGGACAAACAGTTTCTCTGCTGGACAATGGTCAGGTCTATCAGCCTGAAACTTCTGCAGCACGCGCCGCAAATCAGGGGAGATAGAAGACAAAATTACCCCCTCTTTGAGAATACCTGCTGGCTCAGGAACACCCGGAGAGTCAGGCACAAAACTCCCTGACAGGGCATCAGCCTTCACATTCTTAGAGCCCAGAAGGTACGAAACCACAAAATCAAAACGGGAGAAAAACAGCGACCATCGAGCCTGTCTAGGATTCAACCGTTTGGCAGACTCAAGATAAGTCAAATTCTTGTGATCCGTCAAGACCACCACGCAATGCTTGGCTCCTTCAAGCCAATGTCGCCACTCCTCGAATGCCCACTTCATGGCCAACAACTCTCGATTGCCAACATCATAATTGCGCTCAGCAGGCAAAAATTTTCTAGAAAAGAAGGCACATGGTTTCATCACCGAGCCATCAGAACTTCTTTGCGACAAAACAGCCCCTGCTCCAATCTCAGAAGCATCAACCTCGACCTGAAACGCGAGCGAAACATCTGGCTGGCACAACACAGGGGCAGAAGAAAAACGACGCTTCAACTCCTGAAAAGCCTCTACAGCCGCAGAGGACCAATTGACCACATCAGCACCTTTCTTGGTCAAATCAGTCAACGGTTTAGCAACACTAGAGAAATTAGCGATGAAGCGACAGTAAAAATTAGCAAAGCCCAGGAACTTCTGCAGGCTCTTCACAGATGTCGGCTGAGTCCAATCATAAATGGCCTGAACTTTAACAGGGTCCATCTCGATAGTAGAAGGGGAAAAAATGAAACCCAAAAATGAAACCTTCTGAACCCCAAAGAGACATTTCGACCCCTTCACAAACAAGGAATTCGCACGAAGGACCTGGAACACCATTCTAACCTGCTTCACATGAGACTCCCAATCATCCGAAAAGACCAAAATATCATCCAAATATACAATCATGAATCTATCCAGGTACTCTCGGAAGATGTCATGCATAAAGGATTGAAACACAGATGGAGCATTAGAAAGCCTGAATGGCATAACCAGGTACTCAAAATGGCCCTCGGGCGTATTAAATGCTGTTTTCCATTCATCGCCCTGTTTAATTCGCACAAGATTATACGCCCCTCAAAGATCTATCTTGGTGAACCAACTAGCCCCCTTAATCCGAGCAAACAAATCAGACAGCAGCGGCAAAGGGTACTGAAATTTGACTGTGATCTTATTAAGAAGGCGGTAATCAATACAAGGTCTCAAAGAGCCATCCTTCTTGGTCACAAAAAAGAACCCTGCTCCCAACGGTGATGACGACGGGCGAATATGACCTTTCTCCAAGGATTCCTTTATATAACTCCGCATAGCGGCGTGCTCTGGCACAGATAAATTAAACAATCGGCCCTTAGGAAACTTACTACCAGGAATCAAATTAATTGCACAATCGCAATCCCTATGAGGAGGTAAGGCACCGGATTTGGGCTCTTCAAATACATCCCGGTAATCTGACAAAAACTCAGGGACTTCAGAAGGAGTGGAAGGGGAAATTGACAGCAATGGAACATCACCATGTACCCCCTGACAACCCCAGCTGGACACAGACATAGATTTCCAATCCAATACTGGATTATGGACCTGTAGCCATGGCAACCCCAAAACGACCACATCATGCAGATTATGCAACACCAAAAAGCGAATATCCTCCTGATGTGCAGGAGCCATGCACATGGTCAATTGAGTCCAGTACTGAGGCTTATTCTTGGCCAAAGGCGTAGCATCAATTCCTCTCAATGGAATAGGATACTGCAAGGGCTCCAAGAAAAAACCACAGCGCCTGGCAAACTCCAAGTCCATCAAATTCAGGGCAGCGCCTGAATCCACAAATGCCATAACAGAATAGGACGACAGAGAGCAAATCAGAGTAACGGACAAAAGAAATTTAGACTGTACCGTACCAATGGTGGCAGACCTAGCGAACCGCTTAGTGCGCTTAGGACAATCGGAGATAGCATGAGTGGATTCACCACAGTAAAAACACAGCCCATTCCGACGTCTGTGTTCTTGCCATTCAGCTTTGGTCAAAGTCCTATCACATTGCATTGGCTCAGGCCTATGCTCAGAGAATACCGCCAAATGGTGCACAGCTTTGCGCTCACGCAAGCGCCGATCGATCTGAATGGCCAAGGACATAGACTCATTCAGACCAGCAGGTGTGGGAAATCCCACCAGACATCCTTAAGGGCTTCAGAAAGATCCTTTCTGAAAATTGCCGCCAGGGCACACTCATTCCACTGAGTAAGCACAGACCACTTTCTAAACTTCTGACAGTACACCTCCGCTTCATCCTGACCCTGACACAAAGCCAGCAAGATTTTCTCTGCCTGATCCACTGAATTTGGTTCATCATAAAGCAATCCAAGCGCCAGAAAAAACGCATCTGCATCATGCAATGCAGGATCTCCTGGCGCAAGGGAAAATGCCCAGTCTTGAGGGTCACCACACAACAAAGAAATAATGATTTTTGCTTGTTGAACGGGATCACCAGAGGAGCGGGGTTTTAAAGCTAGAAACAGTTTACAATTATTTTTGAAATTCAGGAACTTAGATCTATCTCCAGAAAACAAATCAGGAATTGGAATTCTAGGCTCTAACATCGGATTCTGAACCACAAAATCTTGAATGTTTTGTACCCTTGCAGTGAGATGATCCACACAAGAGGACAGACCTTGTATGTCCATATCTACACCTGTGTCCTGAACCACCCAGAAGTTAAGGGGAAAAGAAAGACAAAAAACACTGCAGAGAAAAAAAAAATGGTCTCAGAACTTCTCTTATCCCTCTATCGAGATGCATTAATACTTTGGGCCAGCTGTACTGTTATGGACCTGGTGGTTAGGAGCACCCGGAACGACCTGATGGTTAAACTCACACAGGACAAGCTCTGGGAAGTGGGAGCTCTGCTGACCGCAACCCCTAATCCTATCACACAACTAGAAATAGCCGTGGAGTGTACCTAACACGACCTAGACGCCTCTTCACAGCCTAAGAGCTAACTAGCCCTAAAGATAGAAAATAAAGCGCCTACCTTGCCTCAGAGAAATTCCCCAAAGGAAAAGGCAGCCCCCCACATATATTGACTGTGAGTTAAGATGAAAGTCACAAACATAGAAATGAAACAGGTTTCAGCAAAGGGAGGCCAGACTTACTAAACAGACTGAGGATAGGAAAGGTATCTTTGCGGTCAGCACAAAAAAACTACAAAAAGACCACGCAGAGTGTGCAAAAAGACCTCCGCACCGACTCACGGTGCGGAGGTGCCACTCTGCATCCCAGAGCTTCCAGCTAGGAAGGAAAAATCATGATAACCAGCTGGACAAGGAAACAATGAACAAATATTTAACTATCAGGGACTTAGCTTCTGCTGGAGTAGACAGGTCACCAGAAAGATCCAAGAGCGAACTGAACCAGTACAAGAACATTGACAGCTGGCATGGAGTAACGATCTGAGTGGAGTTAAATAGAGCAGCCAGCCAAAGAATAACCTACGTCACCTGTGGAAGGAACCTCAGAAGCAGCAGCTCCACTCACAGCCACCAGAGGGAGTCCATGGACAGAACTCGCCGAAGTACCATTCATGACCACAGGAGGGAGTTCGATAACAGAATTCACAACAGAAGTCCCCTGGTAACCAGGGTAAACATCGGGTTACTAAGCGCAGGGCCGTGCTTAGTAACCCGATGTTTACCCTGGTTACCAGCGTAAACGTACATACTCACATTCCGGTGTGTGTCCCCCGGCGCTGTGCTTTCCTGCACTGACTGTGAGCGCCAGCCAGAAAGCACAGCGGTGACGTCACCGCTGTGCTCTGCTTTCCGGCCTGCGCTTACACAGTGCAGAGAAGCACAGCGCCGGGGACAGACACCGGAATGTAAGTATGTAGTGTTTGTTTTTCTTTACGTTTATGCTGGTAACCAGGGTAAACATCGGGTTACTAAGCGCGGCCCTGCGCTTAGTAACCCAATGTTTACCCTGGTTACCAGTGAAGACATCGCTGAATCGGCGTTACACATGCCGATTCAGCGATGTCTGCGGGAGATCCAGTGACGAAATAAAGTTCTGGCCTTTCTGCTCCGACCAACGATGGCACAGCAGGATCCTGATCGCTGCTGCCTGTCAAACTCAACGATATCGCTATCCAGGACGCTGCAACGTCACGGACCGCTAGCGATATCGTTCAGTGGGAAGGTACCTTAAGTCTGTAATAGTGACTTTTACATAGTGTGTGTTTATCTTTGTTTATTGATGTGTGCTGATATGCTAATTGTGCATTGAATTCCAGAACTAGCTTGGTGACTTCTAAAGCAGAGAAGGAAAAACTGTGGAAATAGATTGAATGGTCAAGTAGTACTATGTAATCTCATCACATCACCATTGTTTGCTATATATAAATGTTGAACTAAAGGACACAGGGTAATTCTAAAAACAGCTTACATGCCTTGGGTATATAAAGAATCAGAGATCACATCCTGGGGGAGACTGAAGTACACAGAGCTACCAGCCAGACATTCTGCAAACCACCCAACAGTCAAGAGAAAGGACTGCAGCCAATTCATCATGGCACCATCACGAGGGACGCTGATCTATGATTCTATAGGAAACAACCTAGGGGTTTTCGGCTCCGGTTGGAAGGACACAGATCTGATCCAGTGACCATCTCTGAACCATGGATATGTTTGGAGAAAGCCAGGTTTGGGACCCGCTGGTCGCCTGGTTCCACGGAGATGGTCAGATAAGCCAGGTGGTGACTCTCGTGTCAACTGGCTTTGGACCTTGTATGGACTCTATGGACAGTTCTTGGTCATCTCCCTATGCTTGTCGTTAGTTACCTCTTCTCTGTGCGTTCATCCACAGATGGAGTAGCGACCCTGGGAGCTCTGACATACTGGAAATACGTGGAGACGCAGTGATATTTTCTATGCGCCCATGTAATCAAGCAATTGCAGCCATGTTGGGATTGTTCTGTATGCTATTGTGTGCTGTGGTTCAATAAAGTATTGCCACACTGTTTTACCTTAACCCTGTGTTGTCTGTGTAGTGTATTGCCCACTGGGAGATAGAGCGGGCGTTCAGTGGTATGAGCCGTGGTCCATGCAGTCTTGCTAAAGACAGCCGGGCCAGCAGACAAGAGCACCCACTGACCCAGTTTCTCTGTTACACCATCTTTATACATGAGCCATGCAAGGCATGTGTGTGAGGCTTCCCCAGCATAGGGCCGCCACCAGGTTCGTACCTTTATCGCACACGGCCTTCCCTGGCTCCAGGTTCAGTGGAGAAAGATATTGCTCAAATTCAGCCTGGATAGCTATCCATAACTCTTGAGCTGTGTGACTGTGATCTTCAAGGAATATT
Organism: Ranitomeya imitator; assembly: GCF_032444005.1. NCBI lineage: Eukaryota > Metazoa > Chordata > Amphibia > Anura > Dendrobatidae > Ranitomeya > Ranitomeya imitator. The sequence goes on along the minus strand of NC_091282.1, from coordinate 284,920,720 downwards.
AATTTAAACACTGCCTGATTGCAGTGCGCCCTGGCTGCTCAGTACTGAGGTGGGGAGTATTCTCTCTGAACTGTTGGAATGCGTATCTCATTAAGACCGGAGTCACACTACAGCGAGATACGGCCGAGTCTTGCAGGTTAAAAACAAGCTCTGGCACCAGCACTCCAGAGCGGAGCATTCAGCTCCATGTATTGCTATGTGGCTGCATGCTCCGCTCCGGAGTGCCGGTGCCAGAGCTTGATTTTAACCTGTGAGACTCGGCCGTATCTCGCTGTGTGTGATCCCGGCCTAAGGGAGAGTTTCAGGGCACCGATGGAGGCCCTGCAGTAGGTGGAGGAGGCAGAAGCAGTGAAGGAAGTGGTAGATACAGAGGTTTGTCCCACAATTCTAGGAAATTTCAAGACTTGTGGAGCAGCCCCTTCCCTGCCTGCCCCCAGCAGCCACCGCAGTTACCCAGTGCCCAGTCACAGAGATGTAATGCCCCGGGCCATGCTTGCTCGTCCAGGTGTCCAGGTGTCCAGGTGAAATGCACCCTGTCAGACACAGATTTTTTCAAGGAAAGGGTGATGTTGTGTGCGACATGTTGGTGTAGTGCAGGCACAGATTTCTTAGAGAAGTAATGGTAACTGGGCAACTGGTACAAGGGGAGTGCGACGGCCACCACCTTTCAGAAACCGTCTGTATACATCAGGGAGAAAGACAGCATTTCCGTGGCCAACAGATTGGAGATGGTGAAGTTCAAGCTCTTAGTTTTGGCATGTCTGGGAGGAAAAAATCTTTTATGTGACCACAAATGCCGGACCGAGGGCTGGCTGCGGTGCTGAGAGAGGTTGGAGTATGGTGTACACGACAAACTGCTGGACTGTGAGTGAGGTGCAGGCATAGATGTTATGGTGGATTGATAAAGATGTGGTGTGCTCTTCCCCTCTTTTAACCAGCTCTTTCACAACCATAGACCCAGACCTGTCAGTCACCTGTCACTACGAGGGGCGATCCAAAAGTAATGATAATCAATACTAAACACAATGAATATAGTCAAAAAATTTTTTTATTTTTTTACATAGTCTATCAAGTCTATACATTTAGTCCATCTCTTTTCTAAACTTAGAATTCCCTTAGAAAAAAATTCTTGATCTTGACCCTCAAAAAAATCCCCAACAGCGGTTATCACGTCGCTATTGTCATCAAATTTCTTGCCCCGGAGGTGTTCCTTGAGTCGAGGAAAGAGAAAGAAGTCACTGGGGGCTAGATCTGGCCAATAGTGGGGGTGTTCCACCAGTTCAAAGCCCGCTTCTTGAATGGTAGCCATGGCAACAGCAGCTTTGTGAGCCGGCGCGTTATCTTGGTGAAACAGCACTCCAGCCCGCAGTTTGCCGCGCCTTTTCTCCTTGATAGCCTCCCACAATCTTCTTATTTGTTCTGCGTAGTAGGAGCCCGTAATAGTGGCTCCCTTCTCCAAATAGTCCACCATAATAATTCCTTCATCGTCCCAAAAAACGGACGCCATGACCTTCCCTGCTGAGCTTGACACTTTGAATTTCTTCGACGTTGGTTCGTCGGCTCGTTTCCACGTCATCGATTGTTGTTTAGTTTCGGGATCAAAGTGGTGGATCCAGGTCTTTTCCATGGTCAAAAAACGTGACAAAAAATTTTCCTTGTCTGCTTGGAACTTTTCGAGATTTGCTATTGAAATGTCAACTCGTTTCTTCTTTTGCTCGTCGGTTAACATTTTTGGCACCCAACGCGCGGAGACCTTTCTCATATGCAATTCTTTTGCAAGGATTCTTTGAATACTGCCATATGAGATCCCTGGGACCTCAGCTACATGCCTGATAGTCACTCTTCGATCTGCCAATACAACTTCTTCAACTTTTTTCACGTTTTCTTCATTGAGGGACATGGATGGGCGTCCTTGACGATGTTTATCTTCCGTCGATGTTCTTCCCAGCTTAAATTCCATGGCCCAGCATGCAACTGTGGAATATGGAGGAGAAGAGTCCCCCAATGTTTCCACCAAATCGCTGTGTATGTCTTTGGTAGTCATTTTTTTCAAGCAGAGGTATTTGATGACAGCTCTGAGCTCGTTTTTTTCCATTTTGATGTTCACTCCTCGGCAGTTCATATTCAAATGAATGTAGCTCCCGGGAATCATGGTCTATTTAAGTGATTTTTTTTCCTGGACTAGTGGGTACCTAAGAGAGAAGAAAACATTTTATTTTAATTTCTGTGTGCAATAGAAATAACCGATTATCATTACTTTTGGATCGCCCCTCATAAATGAACAATCAATATTTATTGGGTGAGATAGTGGGCAGCACGGTGGTGCAGAGGATAGCACAGCAGCCTTGCAGCGCTGGAATCCTAGGTTCAAACCCCACCAAGGACAACATCTGCAAAGAGTTTGTATGTTCGCTCCGTGTTTGCGTGGGTTTCCTCCGGGTACTCCGGTTTCCTCCCACATTCCAAAGACATACTGATAGGGAATTTAGATTGTGAGCCCCAACGTGGACAGCGATGATAATGTGTGCAACCTGTAAAGCGCTGCGGAATATATTAGCGCTATATAAAAATAAAGATTATTATTATTAAGATTGTTATAGTGTGGCTGGACCACAGAAATAGCACATACGATTTATATGCTGAAATATGAACTGGTGGCTGGACCACACAATTAGCCCAAAGGATTTATATGCTGAAATGTGGACTAGTGGCGGGACCACAGAATTATCACTAAAGATTTATATGATGAAATATGGACTGGTGGTGGGACCACACAGTTTGCATAAATGATTTAGATGCTAAAATGTGGACTGGTGGCTGAACCACATAATTAGCTCTCCAGATTTATATGCTGGAAGGTCGATTTGGCACAGGATCCTATCTATGTGAACTAGCTGAGAATAAACTGCCTAGCTAACTATTGAATGTAAGTCCCCAAGGACAGGGTCCTCTCCCCTCTGTTCCCGTCTGTCACTGTAAACCTGTTTACGGTAAACAATATCTATAACCCTGTATGTAACCCCTTTCTCATGTACAGCACCATGGAATTAATGGTGCTATATAAATAAATAATAATAATAAAAATATATTGTGAATACTTTCAGCAGCAGCAGCCTCACTATGCTGTTACAGTCACAAAGTGGCGCCAAAGCCACATGTTTGCTTTTAATATGGAGAGGGACATGTGACTTCGGCAGATATTGACACATGTCCTCGTGTTTGAACGTCATGGATGGTTTCTGTGCCATGATTGGATGCTGGAATCACCACACATTATGTTAATAAAAAAAGAATAACAGTCTGCTGCTCTTCTGGTCTCTTACCACCACCTCCCTTCATCAAACACGTCCCCCCCACTCATCATGTAGCACCACTATCCCGGCTAACGTCCTAATTGAAGCTTTAGTTGAAACTAGATCATTTACCAAACTTTGGCCTAATTTTGCCGATTTTGAGGAAAATGAACTGCAATCCTAACACTAATCCGAATGTACAATGTTCGTGCCGAATTTGAGATTGGTGAACATTTTTCGAACAAGTTCTCTCATCTTTAGTGCCAACCCCACTGCAATCCTTTCATGGAATTCTCAAAAATGAATCAAGGATTTTTAAAACAAAGGTATGGATTTAATCAACATTATTGTGGCTTTACATAGATAAGATAGATGACAAAAGCAGCACAGTGGTTAACACTTTATCCTTTCAGCTACAGCACTGAGGTCCTGGGTACAGTGTCCACCAATGACAACATCTGTGACATCTACAAGGAATTCATATGTAGTGTATATTCTCCCTGTGTTTGTGTGGATTTTCTTTGGGTATTTCAATTTCCTCCCACATTCCAAAGACATACTGATAGGTAATTTAGATTGTGATCACAAATGGGTTTAGGGGATGAAGATGTCTCTAAAACGCTGTGGAAATCAATGGTGCTGTGTAAGTGAGTAAAATAAATACATTTGTGTTGGTGTGAAATCTGACAGGTTTCCTTCAAGGCTATATACTGTACATTATATGGGCAGATATACTGGGAAACACCTCCATGTTCATGACTAGAGTTGAGCAAATATGTTCGGGTTCCCTCTTATTCGGCAAGCTATAGCGCTTACCGAATAAGCTGCAGAGGGAACCGAGCTTCCTGGATTGCGCTGGCTCATCAGCTGATCAGCACCACAGCTGCATGTGTTGGGGCTGTGTCACAGTCACAGCACATGAATGGAGAGCCCAACAAACAGGCTTTCCATGCATGTGTTGTGACTGTGACACAGCTGCGACACATGCAGCTGCAGCGCCGATCAGCTAATGAGCCGGCGCGATCCAGGAAGCCGGGTTCCCTCTGCAGCTTATTCGGTAAGCGCTATAGCTTGCTGAATAAGAGGGAACCCGAACATATTCACTCAACTCTATTCATGACTTCATCCAGTCCCATTGCCACAGGTGTATAAATCTTGCCCCTGGCCATTCAGTCTGCCTGTACAGACATCTGTGAAAAAAATGGAACATTCTAAATAGCTCAATGAATGTGAGCATCACACTATAATGGGAAGCCACCCTTCTAGCAAATCAGTTTGTCAAATTTCTTCTATATATTCTATGATGAACTGGTAGACGTATTGTAGAAAGTGCCAAACCTCCTTGTCCACCATCTAGTTCCTTCTTTCTCATGGCTTCATGCAGTCAGTTTTCCACTCCCAGTCCCCCTCCCATCCTGTTCTGAGTTCACTCCCTTAATTTTTTTCCCCAAAACCATCTCTTTTACTCCACTATTTAACACTTTTTTTTTTACTTTTTGCAATCACATTTTCTACAAATTCTTTCTCATCTTTTCACTTTAAACAATCTCTCTTCTCTTAAATATATATCTTTTATTTCAGAATGGTCTTTATTTTTTTTTCTCCACCTTTATATACAGTGGGTATGTAAAGTATTCAGACCCCTTTACATTTTTCACTCTTTGTTTCATTGCAGCCATTTGGTAAATTCAAAAAGTTCATTTTCTTCTCATTAATGTACACTCTGCACCCCATCTTATCTGAAAAAAACAAATGTAGTAATTTTTGCAAATTTATTAAAAAAGAACAATTGAAATATCACATGGCCATAAGTATTCAGACCCTTTGCTTAATATCTGCTATATAATTGTCTAAGGGCCACTTCCATCTTTCTGTCTTTCCTTCTTTCTGTCACGGATATTCATTGCTCTGTCTGTCATGGAAATCCAAGTCGCTGATTGGTCGCGGCAAAACAGCCACGACCAATCAGCGACGGGCACAGTCCAGAAGAAAATGGCCGCTCCTTACTCCCCGCAGTCAGTGCCCAGCGCCCGCATACTCCCCTCCAGTCACCGCTCACACAGTGTTAATGCCGGCGGTAACGGACCGCGTTATGCCGTGGGTAACGCACTCTGTAACCGCTGCTATTAACCCTGTGTGTCCCCAACTTTTTACAATTGATGCTGCCTTTGCGGCATCAATAGTAAAAAGATCTAATGCTAAAAATAATAAAAAAAAACAAAAAAAACCTGCTATTCTCACCCTCCGTCGTCCGACGATGCGCTAGCGCCTGCCGCCATCTTCCGTTCCTGGCGATGCATTACAAAATTACCCAGAAGACTTAGCGGTCTCGCGAGACCGCTAAGTCATCTGGGTAATTTGACAATGCATCCTGGGAACTGAAGATGGCTAGCAGGTGCGTGCGCATCGCCAGAGGTTCGCTGGATCTATGCTGGATCCCCGTGGGTGAGTATATACCGTAACTATTTTTTATTTTAATTATTTTTTTAACAGGGATATGGTGCCCACACTGCTGTATACTATGTGGGCTGTGTTAGATACCGCATGGCTACTATATACTACATAGGCAGTGTTATATACTATGTGGGCTGTGTTCTGTACTGCGTGGGCTGTGCTATATATTACGTGGCCACTGTTATATACTGCGTGGGCAGTGTTATATACTACGTGAATAAATGTATAAAATAAATAAAAAACCTGCGCTGTCTGCTATATATACAGAAATCAAGCAATCACAGTACGAAATTACCTGTCAGATGAGGAACATTAATCGTATTGAAATGTATGCATGTACTCAAACTCAGATAGATGAAATTAGTAGCTATAATAGAAAAAAGGTAAAGAAAAAGGAGAGCAATATTACTAAATGATTCCTATTTTTAAAAGGGTAAGGATACTACTATAATGTGTATAAATATTATCGGGAGTGCATAAATAATATTCCCGAAAATACCAGGATAGTAAAAAAGAGACTAAAAATATAATAAAATAATATAATATACTCCTGTGGTTTAAACGTTGTTAATAAAGCACCCGTTCCTGCCTGGAAATGGAGTCAATATAGTAGCAAACAAGTACTCGTATATAGATCAATGGAGGCGCCGTAGTTGCGCACACAGTCTCAGTGCAGTACCTGTAATGTAGATAGGCGCTTTAAAAACCTCCGTGGTTACTGTAGATGAATGCTGCTGAATAATCAGCTGATGGATGCGGGCGTTACAATCTTCCAAGCGGCTTATGCGAGCGCTATCCCGGCCGGTGACAGACGCCTGCGCGGCCGCTGCTTGAACGTCCTAGTACGATGCTTCGCAGGACCTGCAGTGGTTTTTGGCTCCCACTGCGATCCGTAGTGTCTCCAGGGGCACCACGTGACTCAAGAACACGTGACCCGAACGTCACTGCAGGTCCTGCGAAGCATCGTACTAGGACGTTCAAAACGGAGGTTTTTAAAGCGCCTATCTACATTACAGGTACTGCACTGAGACTGTGTGCGCAACTACGGCGCCTCCATTGATCTATATACGAGTACTTGTTTGCTACTATATTGACTCCATTTCCAGGCAGGAACGGGTGCGTTATTAACAACGTTTAAACCACAGGAGTATATTATATTATTTTATTATATTTTTAGTCTCTTTTTTACTATCCTGGTATTTTCGGGAATATTATTTATGCACTCCCGATAATATTTATACACATTATAGTAGTATCCTTACCCTTTTAAAAATAGGAATCATTTACTAATATTGCTCTCCTTTTTCTTTTCCTTTTTTCTATTATAACTACTAATTGCATCTATCTGAGTTTGAGTACATGCATACATTTCAATACGATTAATGTTCCTCATCTGACAGGTAATTTCGTACTGTGATTGATTGATTTCTGTATATATAGCAGACAGCACAGGTTTTTTATTTATTTTATACATTTATTCATTTTTCTCTTTGTGTGGTACAGAATATTACCTGCTGCGTCTCATTTCCATTTGCATCAGCGCCGCTATCTCTATTTATTTTATATACTACGTGGCTGCTATATACTGCGTGGGCAGTGTTATATACTATGTGGCTGCTATATACTGCGTGGGCTGTGCTATATATTACGTGGCCAGTGTTATATTCTGCATGGCTGCTATATACTGTGTGGGCTGTGTTATATAGTACGTGGCTGTGTTATATACTGCGTGGCCACTGTTATATATTGTGTGGCCTGTATTAACGCATCAGGTATTCTACAATATGTATGTATATAGCAGCCACATAGTATATAGCACAGGCCACTTAGTATTTGTCTGCTTTATACTACATGGCTCCTATATACTACATGGTCTGTGCTATATACTATGTGGCTGCTATATACATACAGTGGGGCAAAAAAGTATTTAGTCAGTCAGCAATAGTGCAAGTTCCACCACTTAAAAAGATGAGAGGCGTCTGTAATTTACATCATAGGTAGACCTCAACTATGGGAGACAAACTGAGAAAAAAAAGTCCAGAAAATCACATTGTCTGTTTTTTTAACATTTTATTTGCATATTATGGTGGAAAATAAGTATTTGGTCAGAAAAAAAATCTCCTCTCAATACTTTGTAATATATCCTTTGTTGGCAATGACAGAGGTCAAACGTTTTCTGTAAGTCTTCACAAGGTTGCCACACACTGTTGTTGGTATGCTGGCCCATTCCTCCATACAGATCTCCTCTAGAGCAGTGATGTTTTTGGCTTTTCGCTTGGCAACACGGACTTTCAACTCCCTCCAAAGGTTTTCTATAGGGTTGAGATCTGGAGACTGGCTAGGCCACTCCAGGACCTTGAAATGCTTCTTACGAAGCCACTCCTTCGTTGCCCTGGCGGTGTGCTTTGGATCATTGTCATGTTGAAAGACCCAGCCACGTTTCATCTTCAATGCCCTTGCTGTTGGAAGGAGGTTTGCACTCAAAATCTCACGATACATGGCCCCATTCATTCTTTCATGTACCCGGATCAGTCGTCATGGCCCCTTTGCAGAGAAACAGCCCCAAAGCATGATGTTTCCACCACCATGCTTTACAGTAGGTATGGTGTTTGATGGATGCAACTCAGTATTCTTTTTCCTCCAAACACGACAAGTTGTGTTTCTACCAAACAGTTCCAGTTTGGTTTCATCAGACCATAGGACATTCTCCCAAAACTCCTATGGATCATCCAAATGCTCTCTAGCAAACTTCAGACGGGCCTGGACATGTACTGGCTTAAGCAGTGGGACACGTCTGGCACTGCAGGATCTGAGTCCATGGTGGCGTAGTGTGTTACTTATGGTAGGCCTTGTTACATTGGTCCCAGCTCTCTGCAGTTCATTCACTAGGTCCCCCACGTGGTTCTGGGATTTTTGCTCACCGTTCTTGTGATCATTCTGACCCCACGGGGTGGGATTTTGCGTGGAGCCCCAGATCGAGGGAGATTATCAGTGGTCTTGTATGTCTTCCATTTTCTAATTATTGCTCCCACTGTTGATTTCTTCACTCCAAGCTGGTTGGCTATTGCAGATTCAGTCTTCCCAGCCTGGTGCAGGGCTACAATTTTGTTTCTGGTGTCCTTTGACAGCTCTTTGGTCTTCACCATAGTGGAGTTTGGAGTCAGACTGTTTGAGGGTGTGCACAGGTGTCTTTTTATACTGATAACAAGTTTTAACAGGTGCCATTACTACAGGTAATGAGTGGAGGAAAGAGGAGACTCTTAAAGAAGAAGTTACAGGTCTGTGAGAGCCAGAAATCTTGATTGTTTGTTTCGGACCAAATACTTATTTTCCACCATAAAATACAAAAAAAATTATAAAAAAACAGACAATGTGATTTTCTGGATTTTTTTTTCTCAGTTTGTCTCCCATAGTTGAGGTCTACCTGTGATGTAAATTACAGACGCCTCTCATCTTTTTAAGTGGTGGAACTTGCACTATTGCTGACTGACTAAATACTTTTTTGCCCCACTGTACATAAATACATATTCTAGAATACCCGATGCGTTAGAATCAGGCCACCATCTAGTAGAGTAGAAGCAGCCTTTTGAGCTGTGTACAGCCATGAGTCTTCTTGGGAATGATGCAACAAGTTTTTCACACCTGGATTTGGGGGATCCTCTGACATTCTTCCTTGCAGATCCTCTCCAGTTCCGTCAGGTTGAATGGTGAACATTGGTGGACAGCCATTTTCAGGTCTCTCCAGAGATGCTCAATTGGGTTTAGGTCAGGGCTCTGGCTGGGCCAGAGTTGTTCTGAAGCCACTCCTTTTTTATTTTAGCTGTGCGCTTAGGGTCATTGTCTTGTTTGAATGTGAACCTTCGGCCAAGTCTGAGGTCCAAAGCACTCTGGAAGAGGTTTTTATCCAGGATATCTCTGTACTTGGCCGCATTCATGTTTCCTTCAATGACAACCAGTCATCCTGTCCTTGCAGCTGAAAAACACCCCCAAGAATGATGCTGCCACCACCATGTTTCATTGTTGGGATTGTATAGGGCAGGTAATGAGCAGGTCCAAGAAGAGAAAAAAAAAGTAATGCTGGATCCTTGAGATAAAAATATCCTTGTTTTTCTTTGAAAATCATTTAAAAAAAATCACATCAGAGTATTCAGTAACTGGTTGACGCATTTCTGCAAGATCCTTAGTTGTAGCAATTTTTTTTTTCTTGGACTTATTCATGCACCCAGCCGATGGGTGGCTGTGTTCTTTAACCACATGGATCTGTCAGGTCAAAGGATTTTCTGGTGAGCAACATACCCTCTATTGACTTTTAGGTGATGAGCAGTGCCTAGTTTTCTCCACACATACCGCTTAGAATTATCACCAAAATGGTCTATCTTCGTCTCCTCAGACCAGAGAATCTTATTTCTCGTAGTCTGGGAGTCCTTCATGTGTTTTTTTAGCAAACTCTATGCGGGCTTTCAAATGTCTTGCACTGAGAAGAGGCTTCCGTCGGGCCACTGTGCTATAAAGGCCCAACTGGTGGAGGGCTCCAGTGATAGTTGACTATGTGGAACTTTCCCCCATCTTCCTACTGCAAATCTGGAGCTCATCCACAGTGATCTTGGGGTTCTTCTTTACCTCTCTCACCAAGGCTCTTCTTCCACGATTGCTCAGTTTGGCTGGAGAGCAAGGTCTAGGAAGACTTCTGGTGGTCCTAAACTTCTTTCATTTAAGGATTATGGAGGCCACTGTGCTCTTAGGAATCTGGAGTACTGCAGAAATTCTGTTGTAACCTTGGCCAGATCTGTGCCTTGCCACAATTCTGTCTCTGAGCACCTTGGCCAGTTCCTTTGACCTTATGATTATCATTTTGTCTGACATGCACTGTGAACTGTGAGGTCTTATATAGACAGGTGTGTGCCTTTCCAAATCAAGTCCTAAAGTTTAATTAAACACAGCTGGACTCCAATGAAGGAGTACAACCATCTCAATGAGGATCACAATGAAATGGACAGCATGTGACTTAAATATGAGTGTCTGAGCAAAGAGTCTGAATACCTATGGCCATGTGATATTTCAGTTTTTTCTTTTTCATTAAATTTGCAAAAATTTCTACATTTCAGTTTTTTCAGACAGGATAGGGTGCTGAGTGTACATTAATGTGAAAAAAAGAACTTTTTTGAATTTACCAAATGGCTGCAACGAAACAAAGAGTGAAAAATTTAAAGGGGTCTGAACACTTTCCGTACCCACTGTAATATATATAAATATATATATATATATATATATATATATATATATATATATATATATATACAGCACAGCCCAAAAGTTTGGACACACCTTCTCATTTAAAGATTTTTCTGTATTTTCATGACTATGAAAATTGTACATTGACACTGATGGCATCAAAACTAATGAAGTAACACATGTGGAATTATATACTTAACAAAAAAGTGTGAAACAACTGAAAATATGTCTTATATTCTAGGTTCTTCAAAGTAGCCACCTTTTGCTTTGATGACTGCTTTGCACACTCTTGGCATTCTCTTGATGAGCTTCAAGAGGTAGTCACTGGGAATGGTCTTCCAACAATCTTGAAGGAGTTCCCAGAGATGCCTAGCACTTGTTGGCACTTTTCCCTTCACTCTGCAGTAAATCTCACCCCAAACCATCTCGATTTGGATCAGGTCTGGTGACTGTGGAGGCCAGGTCATCAGGCGTAGCACCCCATCACTCTCCTTCTTGGTCAAATAGCCCTTACACAGCCTGGAGGTGTGTTTGGGGTCATTGTCCTGTTGAAAAATAAATGATTGTCCAACTAAACGCAAACCGGAGGGAATAGCATGCCGCTGCAAGATGCTGTGGTAGACATGCTGGTTCATTATGCCTTCAATTTTGAAAAATCCCCAACAGTGTCACCAGCAAAGCACCCCCACACCATCACACCTCCTCCTCCATGCTTCACAGTGGGAACCAGGCATGTAGAGTCCATCCGTTCACCTTTTCTGCGTCGCACAAAGACACGGTGGTTGGAACCAAAGATCCCAAATTTGGACTCATCAGACCAAAGCATAGATTTCCACTGGTCTAATGTCCATTCCTTGTGTTATTTAGCCCAAACAAGTCTCTTCTGCTTGTTGCCTGTCCTTAGCAGTGGTTTCTTAGCAGCTATTTTACCATGAAGGCCTGCTTCACAAAGTCTCCTCTTAACAGTTGTTGTAGAGATGTGTCTGCTGCTAGAACTCTGTGTGTCATTGACCTGGTCTATAATCTGAGCTGCTGTTAACCTGCGATTTCTGAGGCTGGTGACTCAGATAAACTTATCCTCAGAAGCAGAGGTGACTCTTGGTCTTCCTTTCATGGGGCGGTCCTCATGTGAGCCAGTTTCTTTGTAGAGATTGATGGTTTTTGCCACTTCACTTGGGGACACTTTCAAAGTTTGCCCAATTGTTCGGACTGACTGACCTTCATTTCTTAAAGTTTTGATGGTGAAGTGACCGAGGGCAAGGTCGCCCATGTATATCCATGATCTGGCCCAGCAAAACTTCCACACTCAGATTCTATTTTAACAACCGTATCTTTATTGTTATACATTTTCCTTAACACAGCGGAACACAATAATAGACAGTACAAAATATGCCTATTCACAGAGATAATGTGTAATAACAAACTGTCCCTCACTTTCCCTATCCACACGTTACCAGTTCCTTTGTTCCAAGAGGTTATCTTCCCACGTCGCAGGCCTGTCTGTCACTGCAGGGGGACGCTCCAGCCGAAGAGAAAAACAACAGGGATTAAACAAATCTCCGTCCCTCAGGTCCAGACTGTAGTCCTTGGGGTTCAACAGGTAAGGGTGGAATGTTCGGCCTCTCAACAGAGGACCCGCTTACAGTTCATGGGCTCCAAGGTCTGTGAAGATGTCACCGTTGGGTGCTCCGCAGTGTGGGAGCTGGGAACAATCTGGATGTCAGCTTCCAAGAGATAGCGGTCATCCAGGCAATCTTCTATATCGCCTCTACAGGAGGACGCCAGCACACACCGACCTCTCTCTGCACACACCAGTTTCCCGGGCTCCCTTTTTCCCTCCCCTTCCTGTTCACATGACATCACAGGGGAAAGTTCTGCCAATACAGTTTGTTTCTCTGTAATCACATTCGGCATAGGTATAACTTCTGGCCACACGGGGGCAGTGTCTGTCACAGATTCTATGTCAATGATAATAGAACAGTCACAGCCGGCCAGCTCACTACACGCCCCCCCGCTTAAAGGTTGGCAGTCCCTGTCAACGACTGTCCCCATGGCGGCGATGGCTGTGGAGATTGTAGGACCTGGCTGCGGAAAAGGCCACACATATTGGTCTCTGTAGGACTGTCCCGGGGGCACTCCGGTGGTAGTCCTCGTTGTCCGCCTAACGGGTGCCAGCCCCTCCCCCCGATCAGTCACCCCAGTCGGTAAGTCAGTCGAGGAGGTAAGGGGTTCAGACGCGTCAGTCAGGGGAGCAGGGGTAGGGATGTCTTCCACCTCTACACCCCCGGTATCGGTGTCTCCCACAGCATTAGTGATATCCATCTCTCCAGGTATTACAGGAGGGGAGTCAGGCTGAGAACGACAGGTGCGCATCATGTTGCGGTGCAGGGTGCGGAGGCTGCCGCTGTCTTCGCCTTGTACTTGGTAGACGGGGCCACCAGGGTACGGGTGTCCAGTTATTCGATAGACTTCGGTCTCCCACTTGGGCCGGAGTTTTCCTTGCAGTTTCTTTATACGAACTAGGACCAGTTGACCCACACTCAGTAGGTCTACTTGTACTGGAAGTGGATCAGCGTGGACCTGGTCCTGGATCTGCTGTTCCACCAGCCGGTAGACAGTTTCCATCCTTTGACGGTGTGCTTGTAGCCAGGAAGCATAGGTACCACAGGTGTCTTCATCAGAGTTAGACAGGTGTAGCTCATGGATGCCTTTGCCTGGGCGGCCAATAAGGAGGGTGTAAGGCGTGTATCCGGTGACAGAATGGACTTGATTGTTATAGGCCCACAGCAGTTCTGGGAGGAATCGAGGCCAGTCTGGCTTTTTGTCTTCTGCTAAGGTTCGGATCAGTTGTAAGAGGGTCCGGTTGAAACGTTCATGCGCGCCATTCCCTTGTGGATGATACGGGGTGGTCCTGGACTTCTTGATTCCATACATCTGCTGGAGTTCTTCAATGACTCGCCCTTCGAAACACGCCCCCTGATCAGAGTGCAGCCGCTCTGGACACTCGTAGACCCGAACGAAGTGTTGACAGATGGCCTGTGCAGCTGATTTGGCAGTCTGATCTTTGGTAGCAACAGCGACGGCGAATTTCGTGAAGTGGTCCACCATCACCAGACAGTACTGGTAGCCACTATTCCCAATTCCAATCAACAGATAGTCCACCCTCAACAATTCGAGGGGCCTGGATGTGCTAATAGTCTGGATGGGTGCACGCTGCTCAGTAGACTTGTGGAGTTCACATGTACGACATCCTAGGCAGACGTTTTCAACCAGCTTACGGAGTCCTGGGCAAAAAATGAATTGCTGGGTCCATCGGAGGGTCTTGTCTATGCCGAAGTGGCCGTTCCTTCTGTGGGCTTCAGCCACCATCTCATGGGCCATCTGCACCGGGACGACAATCTGCAAACATTCTTCCAGCATATGGGATAAAAGGGCCCTGCGATACAAGACTCCATCCTTCACGATCAGCCGATCCCATTGGGCAAGTAGGGCAGAGGTCCTGGTTGATAGTCGGGCTCTTACTTCGGAGGGTGGTTTCTCTTGTGTCTTCACGTACTGTTTCAGTAAGACGTGTTCAGGGTCTCGATCTTGAAGCTTGGCCCTTTCTTGTTGGGACAGGGGGGACCCCACTACGGCTTCGATCCTGCCTACAGCATACTGGCGGCTATCTTCTATTTGTTTAGCTAGCCGGGCAAAGTCGGGCAGTTCATCTTCCTCCAACTCTTCATCCTGGTCCCCCACTGGCGGGGATCATGTCACTCTGGAAAGGCTGTCAGCATTCTGATTCTCCGTCCCCGCTCTGTATTTAATTTTGTATTGGAATCTAGAGAGCCTTGCCATCCAGCGCTGTTCCATTGCCCCTAGTTTGGCATTTTCTAGGTGGGCAAGAGGATTGTTGTCTGTCACGACCAGCACCTCCGCCCCTGTCAGGTAGCCAGCAAATTTCTCTGTCATAGCCCAGGTCAGGGCCAGGAGTTCCAGGCGGAAAGAGCTGTAGTTGACGGGGTTCTTTTCGGTGTCACGGAGGGATCTACTGGCATAGGCTATTACGTGTTCCTTGTTATCTTGGACTTGGGAGAGGACCGCCCCGAGACCTTGAAGGCTGGCGTCGGTGTATAACTGGAACGGCAGGGTGTAATCTGCAAATGCCAGAATAGGGGGCGATGTCAAAGCAGCTTGAAGCGCCTGGAAGGATTTTTCTTGGTCGGGCCCCCAGCTGATGCGTCGTCCTCTGGGACTGTTCGCGGTCCCTCGGAGAGTCTCATGCAGTGGTTCCGCAAGCCGGGCAAAGTCCTTGACAAATCGGCGGTAATAGCCCGCTAGCCCCAGGAAAGCCTGGACTTCTTGGATGGTAGTTGGTTGTGGCCACTCTCGGACAGCTGCTATCTTCTCTGGAGAGGGTTGGACACCTTCGGCTGAGATCCGGTGTCCCAGGTAATCGATCTCTTGCTGGAATAGACGGCACTTGCTGGGCTTCAACTTCAAGCCGTGTCTCTTCAAGCGCTGGAGCACTTTGCCAAGCTTGTGAAGATGATCCTCAAAGGTGGCGGAGTATACCACGATGTCATCAAGGTATATCAGCGTGAATTCGAAGTTGAAATCTCCCAGACAGCGTTCCATCAGTCTCTGAAAGGTCCCTGGTGCATTACTCAAGCCGAATGGCATCCGGTCAAACTCGTACAGGCCCATGGGAAGGATGAAGGCGGTCTTTTCTCTGTCCTTCTCACTCATGGGGACCTGCCAATATCCACTGGCCAAGTCTAGAGACGAAAAATATTTGGCCTTCTTCAGGGCGGTCAGTCACTCTTCGATCCGGGGGAGTGGATAGGAGTCCCGGATCGTGCAAGCGTTCAGCCGACGGTAGTCTACGCAAAATCTCAGGGATCCATCTTTCTTTTTGACTATCACCACGGGTGCAGCCCATGGGCTCTGGCTCTCCCGCACCACTCCAGCGTGTAGCATAGATTCTAAGAGGCTTTTCACCTCCTGGTATTGTTGAGGTGGTATTTGTTGGTACCTCTCGCGAATAGGGGCAGTATCGCCCGTGGGAATCTCGTGTTGGATACTGGTGGTGTACCCGAAGTCGGTGTCATGCTTTGCAAAGGAGTCTTGGTGTTCTCGCAGTAGTCTCTCCACTTGAGACACTTCCTGTTTGGTGTACTGGGACGGGTCCAGTTGCACTTTTTCCAGTAATTTTCGCCCAATGTCTTCATCATCTGCTTGAGAATTTATGGCTGAGACAGTTACCGTCCAGCCATCTTCTGTAGACGGGGTGAATTGTAAGGGCCCCATGGGGTTCACTTCTGTGGGTAGAGCATATACTCTGGCAAGTTGCGTGCCAGCTTCAAGGGCTACACCTACATCTGCGGTGTTGTTCAGCCGGACAGGGGCTCTTCCGTTCCTCACGACGGCTAGGGTGCGGGCGACTAGTGGGTTTAGCTTACCCCCACTTGGAGCCCTCGGCTCGATTAACACTTCAACTCCTTCAAGCTGTCGGTTGGTGTTAAGAGGCAGGGAAATGACTGTCTCTTTTTCAGCGGGCAAAGTAATCCGGGTACAGCGGGGCACCTTAATGGCTGCTAGGGGTAGTTGTTCCTTTGCCATCTGTTGAAGTCCAACGGTCCGGATTACGCGCTGGAACGCCAGACAAGTTGGTTTATGTTTCGTAACCTTCTGCCAATACTTGGGCCCTTTTCTTGTCAACAGCATAAGATCCAGGTCTTTCAAGATATTCATTCCGATTATTACTGGGGTCTCGGAGCCGAAGCCTTCCTTGATAATGACGATTCCTCGTTTCCCTAGGTCTTGTCCGCAGGCCTTCGTATCCATCCAGGCGACTCCGGTTACTGGGATGGGTAGGTTATTAGCCGCAATTATCTTAATGGTGGTATCTGGATCACAAGCAGTTCTTGGTTTGAGGTACTCTTCATAAAACTGTTCAGAGATCGTGGTCACTTGCGACGCAGTGTCCATCAATCCTTGTACTGCAACTCCCTCCAGAATAACTTCAAGTGTAGGACTACTCGAGGCAAAAGTACTCCGTTGCTGGCTCTGTTTTTCTACACCCCATTCTCTATCCCCCCCTGCTGCTCAAACCTCAGCTGCAGGGGTGTCTAGTTTAACGGCGGCCATTGTGGTGAGACCTGGCGTGGCGGCTCTGCTCGTGGATGTAGCTGATATTACGGTCGTCGTGGTAACTGATGGTTTGTTCGTTGAGGACAACGGTTCGCCCTGTGACGAGGATCACCACATGACCAACACGGTCCTGCGGGACGGCTAGGTTGCATCCGCTGGTCTCTCTGTCATTCTAGTGTTAACTGTGACACCTGTTACTGTAAATCTGCTACCATCTGTTTCAGCTCCTCAGTGTCACTGTTGGGCTGTTTAATGTCTAATATGGATCTGCACGCAGCGCTTTGAGTCCCCACATCCATGACGGGTCCCCTAGAACGTTCTATGGCTTCCTGCTTGACTTCAGCGAAGGTGAGAGTCGGCGTCATCCGAATCAAGTCCTGTAGCGTACGGTTAAGATACTGGTCTCTCAGCCCTATAACGAATTGGTCTCTCAGTACCAGGTCACGAGGAGCTATAGTAGCCAGTTGTTCCCCTTTTGCACAGACTTGTTCAAGGAGTACCTGAAGGGCATTTGCATATTGGGGGATGTCTTCCCATTCAAGCTGTGTCCGTCTAAAGAACAGGTATCGCAGTGTTCCCTGGTACGTAGTAGGTCCATAGGTCTTTTCCAGCACCCGCACCAAATCCTCCAACGTACGCTGCCCCCTGACCGTCTCCAGTCTAACTGTCGTCCATTGCCTCCCCCTCTAGCGTCAGTACCGCCATTTCTGCCAAGGTCTTAGGGTCAATATTATACATTTCTCCCAGTATCCGTACTTGTTCCGCCCATTCTGGTACGGGGTAGTTTCGCCCGCCAAACTTCCTGACCTGGTTTACAATGGACACCGGCGGCGGTTTCTGACTGTACACTGGGTGGGAATCTTGCTGGGCACAGATCCTGCGGACTACGCCAGATGAAGTGACCAATGGCAAGGTCGCCCATGTACAGGTCCTTCTCAAAAAATTAGCATATAGTGTTAAATTTCATTATTTACCATAATGTAATGATTACAATTAAACTTTCATATATTATAGATTCATTATCCACCAACTGAAATTTGTCAGGTCTTTTATTGTTTTAATACTGATGATTTTGGCATACAACTCCTGATAACCCAAAAAACCTGTCTCAATAAATTAGCATATTTCACCCATCCAATCACATAAAAGTGTTTTTTAATAACAAACAAAAAAACCAACAAATAATAATGTTCAGTTATGCACTCAATACTTGGTCAGGAATCCTTTGGCAGAAATGACTGCTTCAATGCGACGTGGCATGGAGGCAATCAGCCTGTGACACTGCTGAGATGTTATGGAGGCCCAGGATGCTTCAATAGCGGCCTTAAGCTCATCCAGAGTGTTGGGTCTTGCGTCTCTCAACTTTCTCTTCACAATATCCCACAGATTCTCTATGGGGTTCAGGTCAGGAGAGTGGGCAGGCCAATTGAGCACAGTAATACCATGGTCAGTAAACCATTTACCAGTGGTTTTGGCACTGTGAGCAGGTGCCAGGTCGTGCTGAAAAATGAAATCTTCATCTCCATAAAGCATTTCAGCCGATGGAAGCATGAAGTGCTCCAAAATCTCCTGATAGCTAGCTGCATTGACCCTGCCCTTGATGAAACACAGTGGACCAACACCAGCAGCTGACATGGCACCCCACATCATCACTGACTGTGGGTACTTGACACTGGACTTCAGGCATTTTGGCATTTCCTTCTCCCCAGTCTTCCTCCAGACTCTGGCACCTTGATTTCCGAATGACATGCAAAATTTGCTTTCATCAGAAAAAAGTACTTGGGACCACTTAGCAACAGTCCAGTGCTGCTTCTCTGTAGCCCAGGTCAGGCGCCTCTGCCGCTGTTTATGGTTCAAAAGTGGCTTTACCTGGGGAATGCGGCACCTGTAGCCCATTTCCTGCACACGGTGGCTCTGGATGTTTCCACACCAGACTCAGTCCACTGCTTCCTCAGGTTCCCCAAGGTCTGGAATCGGTCCTTCTCCACAATCTTCCTCAGGGTCCGGTCTCCTCTTCTCGTTGTACAGCGTTTTCTGCCACATTGTTTCCTTCCAACAGACTTACCATTGAGGTGCCTTGATACAGCACTCTGGGAACAGCCTATTTGTTGAGAAATTTCTTTCTGGGTCTTACCCTCTTGCTTGAGGGTGTCAATGATGGCCTTCTTGACATCTGTCAGGTCGCTAGTCTTACCCATGATGGGGGTTTTGAGTAATGAACCAGGCAGGGAGTTTATAAAAGCCTCAGGTATCTTTTGCATGTGTTTAGAGTTAATTAGTTGATTCAGAAGATTAGGGTAATAGGTCGTTTAGAGAACCTTTTCTTGATATGCTAATTTATTGAGACAGGTTTTTTGGGTTATCAGGAGTTGTATGCCAAAATCATCAGTATTAAAACAATAAAAGACCTGACAAATTTCAGTTGGTGGATAATGAATCTATAATATATGAAAGTTTAATTGTAATCATTACATTATGGTAAATAATGAAATTTAACACTATATGCTAATTTTTTGAGAAGGACCTGTATATCCATGATCTGGCCCAGCAAAACTTCCACACTCAGATTCTATTTTAACAACCGTATCTTTATTGTTATACATTTTCCTTAACACAGCAGAACACAATAATAGACAGTACAAAATATGCCTATTCACAGAGATAACGTGTAATAACAAACTGTCCCTCACTTTCCCTATCCACACGTTACCAGTTCCTTTGTTCCAAGAGGTTATCTTCCCACGTCGCAGGCCTGTCTGTCACTGCAGGGGGACGCTCCAGCCGAAGAGAAAAACAACAGGGATTAAACAAAACTCCGTCCCTCAGGTCCAGACTGTAGTCCTTGGGGTTCAACAGGTAAGGGTGGAATGTTCGGCCTCTCAACAGAGGACCCGCTTACAGTTCATGGGCTCCAGGGTCTGTGAAGATGTCACCGTTGGGTGCTCCGCAGTGTGGGAGCTGGGAACAATCTGGATGTCAGCTTCCAAGAGATAGCGGTCATCCAGGCAATCTTCTATATCGCCTCTACAGGAGGACGCCAGCACACACCGACCTCTCTCTGCACACACCAGTTTCCCGGGCTCCCTTTTTCCCTCCCCTTCCTGTTCACATGACATCACAGGGGAAAGTTCTGCCAATACAGTTTGTTTCTCTGTAATCACATTCGGCATAGGTATAACTTCTGGCCACACGGGGGCAGTGTCTGTCACAGATTCTATGTCAATGATAATAGAACAGTCACAGCCGGCCAGCTCACTACAATGGCCACTCATTTTCTTTACTTAGCTGCTTTTTCTTGCCATAATACAAATTCTAACAGTCTATTCAGTAGTACTATCAGCTGTGTATCCACCAGACTTCTGCACAACACAACTGATGGTCCCAACCCCATTTATATGGCAAGATATCCCACGTATTAAACCTGACAGGGCACACCTGTGAAGTGAAAACCATTCCCGGTGACTACCTCTTGAAGCTCATCAAGAGAATGCCAAGAGTGTGCAAAGCAGTCATCAAAGCAAAAGGTGGCTACTTTGAAGAACCTAGAATATAAGACATACTTTCAGTTGTTTCACACTTTTTTGTTAAAGGGACTCTGTCACCTGAATTTGGAGGGAACAATCTTCAGCCATGGAGGCGGGGTTTTTGATTCACCCTTTCCTTACCCGCTGGCTGCATCCTGGCTGCAATATTGGATTGAAGTTCATTCTCTGTCCTCCATAGTACACGCCTGCGCAAGGCAAGATTGCTTTGTGCAGGCATGTACTACGGAGGACAGAGAATGAACTTCAATCCAATTTTTCAGCCAGCATGCAGCCAGCGGGTAAGGAAAGGGTGAATCAAAAACCCAAAAACCCCGCCTCCATGGCTGAAGATTGTTCCCTCCAAATTCAGGTGACAGTGTCCCTTTAAGTATATAATTGCACGCGTTAATTCATAATTTTGATGCCTTCAGTGTGAATTTACAATTTTCATAGTTATGAAAATACAGAATAATCTTTAAATGAGAAGGTGTGTCCAAACTTTTGGTCTGTACTGTATGTATATGTTATGGGATCCATGCCTCCAATTATGTATTTAATATGTCTTTGTACTATGGTATTTTTCATGATATTTGCTATCAGTTTCTCCTTGCTGTTAATATTGTAATTAATACAATTATTTTAAAGTTTCTGATTCTGGATTCTGTATATTCACTTTTTGGGTAGGTTTTTAGATTGCATTTATAGTGAATATCATTTATTGTCTGTGGTGAGGTTTTCTCACTGTGTGGTTGTTTTTACATATACATTATATATGTATATTTTTTAATGCATTGTTTTACATGTGTTTTTATCGTGTTTTTGATGCTGCACTTTTTGTTCCTTGATGTCATGACATGTTTTCAACAAAGATGCTAAATTTTTGACTGGTATTTAGGCTTGACAAAACTTTATTGATATAGTTATGTGTTGAAGCCCTGCTATGTGTAGCACAAAGCAATCAGACAATCTCAGCTTCAAGTCTCCTAAGGAGACTATTGAAGCAAGTTAAAAGTAGAAAAAAATGATTTTAAGAATATTAAAAAAAATACCAAAAATATAAAAGTTCGAATTACACCCCTTTCGCCCCATTCAAAATAAAACAAGCACAAATTTGGTTTTGCTGCGTTCAGAAACGACAGATCTGTCAAAATATTAAAGTATTAATCAATGGTAAAATCAATGGTGTTGTTCTAAGGTGCTTGTAATGCAAAAAACAAGCCCTCACACTGCCATATCAACAGAAAAATTTAAAAAATTATGGCTCAAGGCAAGACCTCCCTTAGAAGAGAATGCTGGGCCACAGCCTAGCATGAGCAATTACCCCTTTGGTTGGTTGCTCCCTTTCCTGCCCCATGGCATGGTCCTAATTTCCCTTGGGTCTGGTATCTGAAACTCCAAAAGCTATGATGGATCATAACTTCTCAATTGAAAGTCATAAGGAGATGGTTGGGGCGCCATCAGATCCGTCTGGGCCCCCGTTATGCTTGGAGGCCAAACACAGCTTTGCTACCTGGCTTCTATTAGCCATTGTACGTATCTTCCCTCACTAGGGTGCTAAAACGGGTCAAGACCCAGAGGGGATTTTGTCTTGTTGCTGCAATCTTGGAAACGTAACCAATATACGTCTAGGAAGTACAATAAATCCATAACTTCTTTTGAAATTACAGCTCCTGTCTGTCTGGGGGGTTTCTTTGATGCAGTTAAGCAGCTTGGGCTCCCAACAGGGATTTGAGCTGCCAGAAAGGCCTTGGTTCCAGCTAGATTGCTAGGAGTGTGAGTTTTGCCATTTGAAGCTTTTTAAGCTTGACCACCTGCTGAGCTAGGTGTCCTGTCTCAGTGTCACGATCCATGTTTGGATCTGTGGTAGATCTGGTTTCCCTCAGATTTAAACCTTTTTTTTCCTTTTCTGGTCATTGGGGGTTAATGCAGTTTTCTCCCCCCGGTGGCCGCTGGTGTTACTGCATTGCATTGCTGCTGGGTCAGCTGATGTTTGTGACCACTCCCACCATCCTTTATAAGGTCACCTGGTGCTTCAGCTGACTGTTGGTTATACAGTTCCTTTCAGGAGACCAACCTCGCAGTAGCAGCTCCCTGGTGTCAGCCTAGTCTGGTGTTTGGAGCTCAGTTGCTGTACTATCTTTGTTGCGGAGTCTGCGGCGGCATGCACAAGCTAAGTTCTGAGTTTTGTTATTTTGTAGTTTGTGCATTCACCTTTGGTATCGTGTTCCCCTCACTCTTATATTGTTTATTTGCTTTGTGGTGCTGTTTACACTGTTCACCCCCTGGGGTGGGGGTTGGAGGTTTAGTACAGGGTTTAACAGGAGACAGGGTCAGGTCGGTGACTTGGGCCTCCCGACCTTCAAGGGTACCCCCAAGTTAAGGAAAGACAGGGCTTCCCCTAGCCTGAGGGGCAGTTCAGGGGCCCAGATTCCTAATCTCCTGTCTTCCTATTTTTGTCTCGTGACTAGTGTTGAGCGATACCTTCCGATATCGGAAAGTATCAGTATCGGTTGGGATCGGCCGATATTCAAAAAATATCGGATATCGCCGATACCGATACCCGATCCCAATGCAAGTCAATGGGACCAAAATATCGGAATTAAAATAAACCCTTTCTTTCCTTGTAGGTTCATTCTACATCAAGGAAAACAACTAAGAATAATGTAGGATGTATTGTGGGAGGTGGCGGAGACATTAAAGGCAATGAGGTTTAGCCCAATCAAATAGAATAGCATGTTTTTTTTTTTTTTAAAGATTTTGAAGATTACACCTTCCGTTCTGCCAGTCACAAAAGTTACATTTGTCCGCGTTCAGTTTGGCCTGCAGCATCAGGCTTTATCCATGGGCACCACGAGGAGGAACGGACTCACCCCCATACACTGCTTAGTCTTCTTCTGCATATAATTTAGATAATATCTTTTGCTCTGATATTAAGTCTTATGCTTAATGTTCTTCTGCTCTTTGTTCTGCAGCCTCTTGTTCTTCTGCTTCTCGGTCTTCCATGTCGTCGTCTCCAGTGTCGTCATCTCCGCCGTCGTCGTCTCAGCCGTCGTCGTCTCCGCCGTCGTCGTCTCCGCCGTCGTCATCGGGGTGGTCTTCCGGGTCGTCGTCGTCGTCATCGGGGTGGTCTTCCGGGTCGTCGACTTTAGGGTCTTAAACTTGGAAATGTAGCAGAAGGTACAAGAAGGCTGAGAAAATGCCAAGAACCAGCTGATGGAACTGGAACTCGGATGGCTACCCGAAGGTTCAAGGGCCTATGGAACTACCGAGGACCAGCTGACGTTACTGGAACCCGGTTACTAAGCAGGAGGTACCCGTGCTAAAAAGCACTACCAAGGACCGCCTGGCGTTGGCGGAACTCGGATACCCAGAAGGAGGCACCTAAGCCAAAGGCTCTGCCCGGAACCAGCTGACGTTACTGGAACCAGGATGGGGAGCAGAAGGTAAAAGAGCAAAAGACACTGCCGAGAACCAGCTGACGGTACTGGAACCCGGATGGGTAGCCGAAGGTCCAAGAGCCAATGGAACTACCGAGGACCAGCTGACGTTACTGGAACCCGGTTACTAAGCAGGAGGTACCCGTGCCTGAAAGCACTACCAAGGACCACCTGACGTTGGTGGAACTTGGATACCCAGAAGGAGGCACCTAAGCCAAAGGCTCTGCCCGGAACCAGCTGACGGTACTGGAACCAGGATGGGGAGCAGAAGGTACAAGAGCAAAAGACACTGCCGAGAACCAGCTGACGGTGCTGGAACCAGGTGGTGGACCCGAAGGCCCACAGGAGAGGAGAGAACAGCTAGGCCGCGAGGCAGCCGCAGTTACCGAACCCCAACAGTCCTACAGGGGGAGCTGGGCCTACTGGCACTACAGAACCAGCCTTGACTACCAGTTCACGCAGCCCACATAGGAAGCTCCTAAACTGGAGGCACCCTGGAGTTGGCTAACCCGACTGCAACACGACGGGGCAAACATAGGCGTCTCAGCGAGTTTGACACACCCCGGAAACAGCTGACGGTGCTGAAACCAGGTTTGGCACGAGGGAGTACCTGTGACAAAAACACTGCCGAGAACCAGCTGGCGGTGCTGGAACCCAGATGCGTTGCCCCAGTGTGCAAGAGCCAATGGCACGACCGAGGACCAGCTGACGGTGCTGGAACACGGTTACTAAGCTGTAGGTGCCCGCGCTTAAAAGCACTACCAAGGACCGCCTGACGTTGGTGGAACTCGGATACCCAGGAGGAGGCACCTAAGCCAAAGGCTCGGCCCGGAACCAGCTGACGGTGCTGGAACCAGGTGGTGGACCCCAAGGCCCACAGGAGAGGAGAGAACAGCTAGGCCGCGAGGCAGCCGCAGTTACCGAACCCCAACAGTCCTACAGGGGGAGCTGGGCCTACTGGCACTACAGAACCAGCCTTGACTACCAGTTCACGCAGCCCACATAGGAAGCTCCTAAACTGGAGGCACCCTGGAGTTGGCTAACCCGACCGCACCACGACGGGGCAAGCATAGGCGTCTCAGTGAGCTTGACACAACCCGGAAACAGCTGACGGTGCTGAAACCAGGCTTGGCACGAGGGAGTACCTGTGACAAGAACACTGCCGAGAACCAGCTGGCGGTGCTGGAACCCAGATGCGTTGCCCCAGTGTGCAAGAGCCAATGGCACGACCGAGGACCAGCTGGCGGTGCTGGAACCCGGTTACTAAGCTGTAGGTGCCCGCGCTTAAAAGCACTACCAAGGACCGCCTGACGTTGGCGGAACTCGGATACCCAGGAGGAGGCACCTAAGCCAAAGGCTCGGCCTGGAACCAGCTGACGGTGCTGGAACCAGGTGGTGGACCCCAAGGCCCACAGGAGAGGAGAGAACAGCTAGGCCGCGAGGCAGCCGCAGTTACCGAACCCCAACAGTCCTACAGGGGGAGCTGGGCCTACTGGCACTACAGAACCAGCCTTGACTACCAGTTCACGCAGCCCACATAGGAAGCTCCTAAACTGGAGGCACCCTGGAGTTGGCTAACCCGACCGCACCACGACGGGGCAAGCATAGGCGTCTCAGTGAGCTTGACACAACCCGGAAACAGCTGACGGTGCTGAAACCAGGCTTGGCACGAGGGAGTACCTGTGACAAGAACACTGCCGAGAACCAGCTGGCGGTGCTGGAACCCAGATGCGTTGCCCCAGTGTGCAAGAGCCAATGGCACGACCGAGGACCAGCTGGCGGTGCTGGAACCCGGTTACTAAGCTGTAGGTGCCCGCGCTTAAAAGCACTACCAAGGACCGCCTGACGTTGGCGGAACTCGGATACCCAGGAGGAGGCACCTAAGCCAAAGGCTCGGCCCGGAACCAGCTGACGGTGCTGGAACCAGGTGGTGGACCCCAAGGCCCACAGGAGAGGAGAGAACAGCTAGGCCGCGAGGCAGCCGCAGTTACCGAACCCCAACAGTCCTACAGGGGGAGCTGGGCCTACTGGCACTACAGAACCAGCCTTGACTACCAGTTCACGCAGCCCACATAGGAAGCTCCTAAACTGGAGGCACCCTGGAGTTGGCTAACCCGACCGCACCACGACGGGGCAAGCATAGGCGTCTCAGTGAGCTTGACACAACCCGGAAACAGCTGACGGTGCTGAAACCAGGCTTGGCACGAGGGAGTACCTGTGACAAGAACACTGCCGAGAACCAGCTGGCGGTGCTGGAACCCAGATGCGTTGCCCCAGTGTGCAAGAGCCAATGGCACGACCGAGGACCAGCTGGCGGTGCTGGAACCCGGTTACTAAGCTGTAGGTGCCCGCGCTTAAAAGCACTACCAAGGACCGCCTGACGTTGGCAGAACTCGGATACCCAGGAGGAGGCATCTAAGCCAAAGGCTCGGCCTGGAACCAGCTGACGGTGCTGGAACCAGGTGGTGGACCCCAAGGCCCACAGGAGAGGAGAGAACAGCTAGGCCGCGAGGCAGCCGCAGTTACCGAACCCCAACAGTCCTACAGGGGGAGCTGGGCCTACTGGCACTACAGAACCAGCCTTGACTACCAGTTCACGCAGCCCACATAGGAAGCTCCTAAACTGGAGGCACCGTGGAGTTGGCTAACCCGACCGCACCACGACGGGGCAAGCATAGGCGTCTCAGTGAGCTTGACACAACCCGGAAACAGCTGACGGTGCTGAAACCAGGCTTGGCACGAGGGAGTACCTGTGACAAGAACACTGCCGAGAACCAGCTGGCGGTGCTGGAACCCAGATGCGTTGCCCCAGTGTGCAAGAGCCAATGGCACGACCGAGGACCAGCTGACGGTGCTGGAACCCGGTTACTAAGCTGTAGGTGCCCGCGCTTAAAAGCACTACCAAGGACCGCCTGACGTTGGCGGAACTCGGATACCCAGGAGGAGGCACCTAAGCCAAAGGCTCGGCCCGGAACCAGCTGACGGTGCTGGAACCAGGTGGTGGACCCCAAGGCCCACAGGAGAGGAGAGAACAGCTAGGCCGCGAGGCAGCCGCAGTTACCGAACCCCAACAGTCCTACAGGGGGAGCTGGGCCTACTGGCACTACAGAACCAGCCTTGACTACCAGTTCACGCAGCCCACATAGGAAGCTCCTAAACTGGAGGCACCGTGGAGTTGGCTAACCCGACCGCACCACGACGGGGCAAGCATAGGCGTCTCAGTGAGCTTGACACAACCCGGAAACAGCTGACGGTGCTGAAACCAGGCTTGGCACGAGGGAGTACCTGTGACAAGAACACTGCCGAGAACCAGCTGGCGGTGCTGGAACCCAGATGCGTTGCCCCAGTGTGCAAGAGCCAATGGCACGACCGAGGACCAGCTGACGGTGCTGGAACCCGGTTACTAAGCTGTAGGTGCCCGCGCTTAAAAGCACTACCAAGGACCGCCTGACGTTGGCGGAACTCGGATACCCAGGAGGAGGCACCTAAGCCAAAGGCTCGGCCCGGAACCAGCTGACGGTGCTGGAACCAGGTGGTGGACCCCAAGGCCCACAGGAGAGGAGAGAACAGCTAGGCCGCGAGGCAGCCGCAGTTACCGAACCCCAACAGTCCTACAGGGGGAGCTGGGCCTACTGGCACTACAGAACCAGCCTTGACTACCAGTTCACGCAGCCCACATAGGAAGCTCCTAAACTGGAGGCACCCTGGAGTTGGCTAACCCGACCGCACCACGACGGGGCAAGCATAGGCGTCTCAGTGAGCTTGACACAACCCGGAAACAGCTGACGGTGCTGAAACCAGGCTTGGCACGAGGGAGTACCTGTGACAAGAACACTGCCGAGAACCAGCTGGCGGTGCTGGAACCCAGATGCGTTGCCCCAGTGTGCAAGAGCCAATGGCACGACCGAGGACCAGCTGGCGGTGCTGGAACCCGGTTACTAAGCTGTAGGTGCCCGCGCTTAAAAGCACTACCAAGGACCGCCTGACGTTGGCAGAACTCGGATACCCAGGAGGAGGCATCTAAGCCAAAGGCTCGGCCTGGAACCAGCTGACGGTGCTGGAACCAGGTGGTGGACCCCAAGGCCCACAGGAGAGGAGAGAACAGCTAGGCCGCGAGGCAGCCGCAGTTACCGAACCCCAACAGTCCTACAGGGGGAGCTGGGCCTACTGGCACTACAGAACCAGCCTTGACTACCAGTTCACGCAGCCCACATAGGAAGCTCCTAAACTGGAGGCACCGTGGAGTTGGCTAACCCGACCGCACCACGACGGGGCAAGCATAGGCGTCTCAGTGAGCTTGACACAACCCGGAAACAGCTGACGGTGCTGAAACCAGGCTTGGCACGAGGGAGTACCTGTGACAAGAACACTGCCGAGAACCAGCTGGCGGTGCTGGAACCCAGATGCGTTGCCCCAGTGTGCAAGAGCCAATGGCACGACCGAGGACCAGCTGACGGTGCTGGAACCCGGTTACTAAGCTGTAGGTGCCCGCGCTTAAAAGCACTACCAAGGACCGCCTGACGTTGGCGGAACTCGGATACCCAGGAGGAGGCACCTAAGCCAAAGGCTCGGCCCGGAACCAGCTGACGGTGCTGGAACCAGGTGGTGGACCCCAAGACCCACAGGAGAGGAGAGAACAGCTAGGCCGCGAGGCAGCCGCAGTTACCGAACCCCAACAGTCCTACAGGGGGAGCTGGGCCTACTGGCACTACAGAACCAGCCTTGACTACCAGTTCACGCAGCCCACATAGGAAGCTCCTAAACTGGAGGCACCCTGGAGTTGGCTAACCCGACCGCACCACGACGGGGCAAGCATAGGCGTCTCAGTGAGCTTGACACAACCCGGAAACAGCTGACGGTGCTGAAACCAGGCTTGGCACGAGGGAGTACCTGTGACAAGAACACTGCCGAGAACCAGCTGGCGGTGCTGGAACCCAGATGCGTTGCCCCAGTGTGCAAGAGCCAATGGCACGACCGAGGACCAGCTGGCGGTGCTGGAACCCGGTTACTAAGCTGTAGGTGCCCGCGCTTAAAAGCACTACCAAGGACCGCCTGACGTTGGCGGAACTCGGATACCCAGGAGGAGGCACCTAAGCCAAAGGCTCGGCCTGGAACCAGCTGACGGTGCTGGAACCAGGTGGTGGACCCCAAGGCCCACAGGAGAGGAGAGAACAGCTAGGCCGCGAGGCAGCCGCAGTTACCGAACCCCAACAGTCCTACAGGGGGAGCTGGGCCTACTGGCACTACAGAACCAGCCTTGACTACCAGTTCACGCAGCCCACATAGGAAGCTCCTAAACTGGAGGCACCCTGGAGTTGGCTAACCCGACCGCACCACGACGGGGCAAGCATAGGCGTCTCAGTGAGCTTGACACAACCCGGAAACAGCTGACGGTGCTGAAACCAGGCTTGGCACGAGGGAGTACCTGTGACAAGAACACTGCCGAGAACCAGCTGGCGGTGCTGGAACCCAGATGCGTTGCCCCAGTGTGCAAGAGCCAATGGCACGACCGAGGACCAGCTGGCGGTGCTGGAACCCGGTTACTAAGCTGTAGGTGCCCGCGCTTAAAAGCACTACCAAGGACCGCCTGACGTTGGCGGAACTCGGATACCCAGGAGGAGGCACCTAAGCCAAAGGCTCGGCCCGGAACCAGCTGACGGTGCTGGAACCAGGTGGTGGACCCCAAGGCCCACAGGAGAGGAGAGAACAGCTAGGCCGCGAGGCAGCCGCAGTTACCGAACCCCAACAGTCCTACAGGGGGAGCTGGGCCTACTGGCACTACAGAACCAGCCTTGACTACCAGTTCACGCAGCCCACATAGGAAGCTCCTAAACTGGAGGCACCCTGGAGTTGGCTAACCCGACCGCACCACGACGGGGCAAGCATAGGCGTCTCAGTGAGCTTGACACAACCCGGAAACAGCTGACGGTGCTGAAACCAGGCTTGGCACGAGGGAGTACCTGTGACAAGAACACTGCCGAGAACCAGCTGGCGGTGCTGGAACCCAGATGCGTTGCCCCAGTGTGCAAGAGCCAATGGCACGACCGAGGACCAGCTGGCGGTGCTGGAACCCGGTTACTAAGCTGTAGGTGCCCGCGCTTAAAAGCACTACCAAGGACCGCCTGACGTTGGCAGAACTCGGATACCCAGGAGGAGGCATCTAAGCCAAAGGCTCGGCCTGGAACCAGCTGACGGTGCTGGAACCAGGTGGTGGACCCCAAGGCCCACAGGAGAGGAGAGAACAGCTAGGCCGCGAGGCAGCCGCAGTTACCGAACCCCAACAGTCCTACAGGGGGAGCTGGGCCTACTGGCACTACAGAACCAGCCTTGACTACCAGTTCACGCAGCCCACATAGGAAGCTCCTAAACTGGAGGCACCGTGGAGTTGGCTAACCCGACCGCACCACGACGGGGCAAGCATAGGCGTCTCAGTGAGCTTGACACAACCCGGAAACAGCTGACGGTGCTGAAACCAGGCTTGGCACGAGGGAGTACCTGTGACAAGAACACTGCCGAGAACCAGCTGGCGGTGCTGGAACCCAGATGCGTTGCCCCAGTGTGCAAGAGCCAATGGCACGACCGAGGACCAGCTGACGGTGCTGGAACCCGGTTACTAAGCTGTAGGTGCCCGCGCTTAAAAGCACTACCAAGGACCGCCTGACGTTGGCGGAACTCGGATACCCAGGAGGAGGCACCTAAGCCAAAGGCTCGGCCCGGAACCAGCTGACGGTGCTGGAACCAGGTGGTGGACCCCAAGGCCCACAGGAGAGGAGAGAACAGCTAGGCCGCGAGGCAGCCGCAGTTACCGAACCCCAACAGTCCTACAGGGGGAGCTGGGCCTACTGGCACTACAGAACCAGCCTTGACTACCAGTTCACGCAGCCCACATAGGAAGCTCCTAAACTGGAGGCACCCTGGAGTTGGCTAACCCGACCGCACCACGACGGGGCAAGCATAGGCGTCTCAGTGAGCTTGACACAACCCGGAAACAGCTGACGGTGCTGAAACCAGGCTTGGCACGAGGGAGTACCTGTGACAAGAACACTGCCGAGAACCAGCTGGCGGTGCTGGAACCCAGATGCGTTGCCCCAGTGTGCAAGAGCCAATGGCACGACCGAGGACCAGCTGGCGGTGCTGGAACCCGGTTACTAAGCTGTAGGTGCCCGCGCTTAAAAGCACTACCAAGGACCGCCTGACGTTGGCGGAACTCGGATACCCAGGAGGAGGCACCTAAGCCAAAGGCTCGGCCTGGAACCAGCTGACGGTGCTGGAACCAGGTGGTGGACCCCAAGGCCCACAGGAGAGGAGAGAACAGCTAGGCCGCGAGGCAGCCGCAGTTACCGAACCCCAACAGTCCTACAGGGGGAGCTGGGCCTACTGGCACTACAGAACCAGCCTTGACTACCAGTTCACGCAGCCCACATAGGAAGCTCCTAAACTGGAGGCACCCTGGAGTTGGCTAACCCGACCGCACCACGACGGGGCAAGCATAGGCGTCTCAGTGAGCTTGACACAACCCGGAAACAGCTGATGGTGCTGAAACCAGGCTTGGCACGAGGGAGTACCTGTGACAAGAACACTGCCGAGAACCAGCTGGCGGTGCTGGAACCCAGATGCGTTGCCCCAGTGTGCAAGAGCCAATGGCACGACCGAGGACCAGCTGGCGGTGCTGGAACCCGGTTACTAAGCTGTAGGTGCCCACGCTTAAAAGCACTACCAAGGACCGCCTGACGTTGGCGGAACTCGGATACCCAGGAGGAGGCACCTAAGCCAAAGGCTCGGCCCGGAACCAGCTGACGGTGCTGGAACCAGGTGGTGGACCCCAAGGCCCACAGGAGAGGAGAGAACAGCTAGGCCGCGAGGCAGCCGCAGTTACCGAACCCCAACAGTCCTACAGGGGGAGCTGGGCCTACTGGCACTACAGAACCAGCCTTGACTACCAGTTCACGCAGCCCACATAGGAAGCTCCTAAACTGGAGGCACCCTGGAGTTGGCTAACCCGACCGCACCACGACGGGGCAAGCATAGGCGTCTCAGTGAGCTTGACACAACCCGGAAACAGCTGACGGTGCTGAAACCAGGCTTGGCACGAGGGAGTACCTGTGACAAGAACACTGCCGAGAACCAGCTGGCGGTGCTGGAACCCAGATGCGTTGCCCCAGTGTGCAAGAGCCAATGGCACGACCGAGGACCAGCTGGCGGTGCTGGAACCCGGTTACTAAGCTGTAGGTGCCCGCGCTTAAAAGCACTACCAAGGACCGCCTGACGTTGGCAGAACTCGGATACCCAGGAGGAGGCATCTAAGCCAAAGGCTCGGCCTGGAACCAGCTGACGGTGCTGGAACCAGGTGGTGGACCCCAAGGCCCACAGGAGAGGAGAGAACAGCTAGGCCGCGAGGCAGCCGCAGTTACCGAACCCCAACAGTCCTACAGGGGGAGCTGGGCCTACTGGCACTACAGAACCAGCCTTGACTACCAGTTCACGCAGCCCACATAGGAAGCTCCTAAACTGGAGGCACCCTGGAGTTGGCTAACCCGACCGCACCACGACGGGGCAAGCATAGGCGTCTCAGTGAGCTTGACACAACCCGGAAACAGCTGACGGTGCTGAAACCAGGCTTGGCACGAGGGAGTATCTGTGACAAGAACACTGCCGAGAACCAGCTGGCGGTGCTGGAACCCAGATGCGTTGCCCCAGTGTGCAAGAGCCAATGGCACGACCGAGGACCAGCTGGCGGTGCTGGAACCCGGTTACTAAGCTGTAGGTGCCCGCGCTTAAAAGCACTACCAAGGACCGCCTGACGTTGGCGGAACTCGGATACCCAGGAGGAGGCACCTAAGCCAAAGGCTCGGCCCGGAACCAGCTGACGGTGCTGGAACCAGGTGGTGGACCCCAAGGCCCACAGGAGAGGAGAGAACAGCTAGGCCGCGAGGCAGCCGCAGTTACCGAACCCCAACAGTCCTACAGGGGGAGCTGGGCCTACTGGCACTACAGAACCAGCCTTGACTACCAGTTCACGCAGCCCACATAGGAAGCTCCTAAACTGGAGGCACCCTGGAGTTGGCTAACCCGACCGCACCACGACGGGGCAAGCATAGGCGTCTCAGTGAGCTTGACACAACCCGGAAACAGCTGACGGTGCTGAAACCAGGCTTGGCATGAGGGAGTACCTGTGACAAGAACACTGCCGAGAACCAGCTGGCGGTGCTGGAACCCAGATGCGTTGCCTATTAAAGATTGTCTTCCTAGAGCCCCAACTAGCGGTGTTGGAGCTAAGGGTAAGCAGGGGGAGCAGAGTGTAGGCCGAAGCCTGCACTGGAGGCAGCTTTGTGTCTGCGTTGCGTTTGCAGGACACTTTGCCGGCTACACAGTGGGGGAACAGCTGGCGTTGCTGAACCCCACTAACACAATGGCGTGTGTTTTTCTCTGTGCAGCTAGCACTTGCGGTCAAAAGCTAGCGATGTTAGAGCCCATGTTGAAGCAGGAGGAGGAGGAGAGGAGCAGAGTGTAGGCCGAAGCCTATTTGAACCAATTTCAAAGGAAACCTTTAACCCCCCCTCAGGTGTTACAAAGTACAAGAGACACACCTTGTGCAGCATTAATGCTGCACAAGTGAAAGGTTGCTCTATTAATTTGTCTACTTGCACACGCTGAATGAAAGACGTACACAATTTAGCCCATTCTACAGTCAAACTGTAGTGGATGCGTGACTTGGCTTTTTAAGGAGACGCAGCACAGGTGTCCCAAATAACGCCTTGGTGCTTGGCGCAGCTTCCTGAGTGTTGTTATTTGCTGTACAGGAGTCTGCGCTCTTGTGTTATCCCTTGGCAATGCCCTGTTAGAGCTGCCCGTCTTATGACCTCATTTCATGTTGGCCGGTGCGGTTAGCGATGGCCATAAATCCCAGACCCACAGTGCCTTATCATAAAGTCACACTGCGGTGCTGTGATTCGTGGCCTTGAGCAGTAAATATTTTGGCCGCTCACACACGTCCTTACACCTGCTTCAGACTGGGCGGCCTCTGCTGATCCCTTCTCGCATGCCGCGGCCATGAGGCTGCACAGTCTGAAGAAGGCGGAAGGAGATGAGTTAAGACAGGTGAAGATATGCACTGCTCGTGCCCATCAATCACACCCTCGCAGTCAAAATAAGACAACGAGGAGCATTGTTTCAGGCAGGGCGGACGCACAGGCGCAACAAGCCAACCAATGATGTCAGAAGACGGGAAGCGCTACCAAGGGGGGTGCTGCGTATCATTAGAAAGGAAAGTCACACCTCAGGGACAGTGGAATGGTCTCAATGAGACACATTTTGTACGTTTTGAGTTCCACGTGGGCAAGGACAAAAAGTCAGCCACCTTGTACAAATGCAGCAGTACTGCTGTACAAGGTGGCTGTTATACATAGAAACACCTGGGGGTGGGGGGCAGGCTCCCTTCAATTTCAGTTCATGTGCCTGCGTGGCGTTTGCAGGACACGTTGCCAGCTACACAGCAGGGGAACAGCTGGCGGTGCTGAACCCCACTAACACATTGGCTGGTGTTTTTCTCTGTGCAGCTAGCATGTCCGGGCAGAAACTGGCGTTGTTTGAGCCCAGGGTCAGCAGGAGGAGGAGAGGAGCAAAGTGTAGGCCGAAGCCTGCACTGGTGGCAGCTTTTGGTCAGTTGTGCCAGCGTGGCTTGTGCTGGACACGATGCCGACTACACAGCAGGGGAACAGCTGGCGGTGCTGAACCCCACTAACACATTGGCTGGTGTTTTTCTCTGTGCAGCTAGCATGTCCGGGCAGAAACTGGCGTTGTTTGAGCCCAGGGTCAGCAGGAGGAGGAGAGGAGCAAAGTGTAGGCCGAAGCCTGCACTGGTGGCAGCTTTTGTTCTGTTGTGCCAGCGTGGCTTGTGCTGGACACGTTGCCGACTACACAGCAGGGGAACAGCTGGCGTTGCTGAACCCCACTAACACATTGACTGGTGTTTTTCTCTGTGCAGCTAGCAGTTCCGGGCAAAAACTAGCGGTGTTTGAGCCCAGGGTCAGCAGGAGGAGTAGAGGAGCAGAGTGTAGGCCGAAGCCTAGTTGAACCAATTTCAAAGGTTACCTTTAACCCCCCCCTCAGGTGTTGCAAGGTACAAGAGCCACACCTTGAACAGCATTAATGATGCACAAGTCAAAGGTTGCTCTATTTAATTTTGCTCCTTGCACACGCTGAATTAAACACGTACACTATTTAGCCCATTATACTGTAAAACAGTAGTGGAGGCGTGACTACTAGTCTTTTTAAGGAGACGCAGCACAGGTGTACAAATTTACACCTAGGTGCTGTGCGCAGATTCCTTACCGTTGTTATTTGCAGTACAGGAAACTGCGCTCTTGTGTTATCCCTTGGCAATACCCTGTTAGTGCAGGCCGTCTCATGACCTCATTTCATGTTGGCCGGTGCGGTTAACGATGGCCATAAATCCCAGACCCACAGTGGCTTTTCCTAAAGTCACACTGCGGTGCTGGGATTCGTGGCCTTGTGCAGTAAATATGTTCGCCGCTCACACATGTCCTTACACCTGCTTCAGACTGGGCGGCCTCAGCTGATCCATTATCGCATGCCGCGGCCATGAGGCCGCACAGTCAGAAGAAGGCGGAAGGAGGGGAGTGAAGACAGGGGAACATATGCACTGCTCGTGCCCATCAATCACACCCTCGCAGTCAAAATATATGAGACAACGGGGGGCGTTGTGTCGGGCAGGGGGGACGCACAGGCACAGCCAGCCAACCAATGATGTCAGGAGACGGGCAGCGCTAACAATGGGGGTGCTGCGTGTCATTAAAAAGGAAAGTCACACCTCAGGGACATTGTAATGGTCTGTAATGAGACTTATTTTGTACTTGTTGAGTTCCACGTGTGCAAGGAGAAAAAGTCAGCCACCTTGTACAAATGCAGCAGTACTGCTGTACAAGGTGGCTGTTATACATAGAAACACCTGGGGGGGTGGGGGGCAGGCTCCCTTCAATTTCAGTTCATGTGCCTGCGTGGCGTTTGCAGGACACGTTGCCAGCTACACAGCAGGGGAACAGCTGGCGGTGCTGAACCCCACTAACACATTGGCTGGTGTTTTTCTCTGTGCAGCTAGCATGTCCGGGCAGAAACTGGCGTTGTTTGAGCCCAGGGTCAGCAGGAGGAGGAGAGGAGCAAAGTGTAGGCCGAAGCCTGCACTGGTGGCAGCTTTTGGTCAGTTGTGCCAGCGTGGCTTGTGCTGGACACGATGCCGACTACACAGCAGGGGAACAGCTGGCGGTGCTGAACCCCACTAACACATTGGCTGGTGTTTCTCTCTGTGCAGCTAGCATGTCCGGGCAGAAACTGGCGGTGTTTGAGCCCGGGGTCAGCAGGAGAAGGAGAGGAGCAGAGTGTAGGCCGAAGCCTGCACTGGTGGCAGCTTTTGGTCGGTTGTGCCAGCGTGGCTTGTGCTGGACACGATGCCAACTACACAGCAGGGGAACAGCTGGCGGTGCTGAACCCCACGAACACATTGACTGGTGTTTTTCTCTGTGCAGCTAGCAGTTCCGGGCAGAAACTAGCGGTGTTTGAGCCCAGGGTCAGCAGGAGGAGTAGAGGAGCAGAGTGTAGGCCGAAGCCTAGTTGAACCAATTTCAAAGGTTACCTTTAACCCCCCCCCCCCTCAGGTGTTGCAATGTACAAGAGCCACACCTTGAACAGCATTAATGATGCACAAGTCAAAGGTTGCTCTATTTAATTTTGCTCCTTGCACACGCTGAATAAAACATGTACACTATTTAGCCCATTATACTGTCAAACAGTAGTGGAGGCGTGACTACTAGTCTTTTTAAGGAGATGCAGCACAGGTGTCAAAATTTACACCTAGCTGCTGTGCGCAGATTCCTGAGCGTTGTTATTTGCTGTACAGGAGTCTGCGCTATTGGGATCCCTTGGCCATGCGCTGTGAGCGCTTCCTGTCTTCTGACCTCATTTAATGTCGGCCGTTACGGTTAGCGATGGACATGAATCCCAGACCCACAGTGTGTTTTCAAAAAATCACACTGCGTGGCTGGGATTCGTGGCCTTGTTCAGTAAATATGTTTGACGCTCACACATGTCCTTACACCTGCTTCAGACTGGGCGGCCTCATCTGATCCCTTATCGCCTGCCGCGGCCATGAGGACACCCAGTCTGAAGAAGGCGGAAGGAGATGAGTGAACACAGGCAAACATATGCACTGCACATGCCCATCAATCACACCCTCGCTGTTCAAAAAAATAAGACACCGAGGGGCGTTGTTTCGAGCAGGGCAGACGCACAGGCGCAGCCAGCTAACCAATGATGTCAAAAGACGGGCAGCGCTAACAAGGGTGGTGCTGCGTATCATTAGAAAGGAAAGTCACACCTCAGGGACAGTGGAATGGTCTCAATGAGACACATTTTGTACGTGTTGAGTTCCACGTGGGCAAGGAGAAAAAGTCAGCCACCTTGTACAAATGCAGCAGTACTGCTGTACAAGGTGGCTGTTTTACATAGAAACACCTGGGGGTGGGGGGCAGGCTCCCTTCAATTTCAGTTCATGTGCCTGCTTGGCGTTTGCAGGTCACGTTGCAAGCTACACAGCAGGGGAACAGCTGGCGGTGCTGAACCCCACTGACACATTGACTGGTGTTTTTCTCTGTGCAGCTCGCATGTCCGGGCAAAAACTGGCGGTGTTAGAGCCCAGGGTCAGCAGGAGGAGGAGAGGAGCAATGTGTAGGCCGAAGCCTGCACTGGTGGCAGCTTTTGGTCAGTTGTGCCAGCGTGGCTTGTGCTGGACACGATGTCGGCTACACAGCGGGGGAACAGCTGGCGGTGCTGAACCCCACTAACACATTGGCTGGTGTTTTTCTCTGTGCAGCTAGCACTTCCGGGCAGAAACTGGCGGTGTTTGAGCCCAGGGTCAGCAGGAGGAGGAGAGGAGCAGAGTGTAGGCCGAAGCCTACACTGGTGGCAGCTTTTGGTCAGTTGTGCCAGCGTGGCTTGTGCTGGACACGATGCCGACTACACAGCAGGGGAACAGCTGGCGGTGCTGAACCTCACTAACACATTGACTGGTGTTTTTCTCTGTGCAGCTAGCAGTTCCGGGCAAAAACTAGCGGTGTTTGAGCCCAGGGTCAGCAGGAGAGGAGCAGAGTGTAGGCCGAAGCCTAGTTGAACCAATTTCAAAGGTTACCTTTAACCCCCCTCAGGTGTTGCAAGGTGCAAGAGCCACACCTTGTGCAGCATTAATGCTGCACAAGTAAAAGGTTGCTCTATTTGTTTTGCTCCTTGCACACGCTGACTAAAACACGTACACTATTTAGCCCATTATACTGTCAAACAGTTGTGGAGGCGTGACTTGTCTTTTTAAGGAGACGCAGCACAGGTGTCAAAATTTGCACCTAGGTACTGGGCGCAGATTCCTGAGCGTTGTTATTTGCTGTACAGGAGTCTGCGCTATTGTGATCCCTTGGCCATGCGCTGTGAGCGCTTCCTGTCTTCTGACCTCATTTCATGTCGGCCGTTGCGGTTAGCGATGGACATGAATCCCAGACCCACAGTGTGTTTTCAAAAAATCACACTGCGTGGCTGGGATTCGTGGCCTTGTGCAGTAAATAGGTTTGCCGCTTACACATGTCCTTACACCTGCTCCAGACTGGGCGGCCTCAGCTGATCCCATATCGCCTACCACGGCCAGGAGGCCGCACAGTCTGAAGAAGGCGGAAGGAGATGAGTTAAGACAGGCGAACATATGCACTGCTTGTGCCCATAAACCACACCCTCGCTGACAAAATAAATATGACAACGAGGGGCGTTGTTTCTAGCAGGGCGGATGCACAGGCGCAGCCATCTAACCATGATGACAAAAGACGGGAAACGCTACCAAGGGGGGTGCTGCGTATCATTAGAAAGGAAAGTCACACCTCAGGGACAGTGGAATGGTCTCAATGAGACACATTTTGTACGTGTTGAGTTCCACGTGGGCAAGGAGAAAAAGTCAGCCACCTTGTACAAATGCAGCAGTACTGCTGTACTAGGTGGCTGTTATACATAGAAACACCTGGGGGGGTGGGGCCAGGTTCCCTTTAATTTCAGTTCATGTGCCTGCGTGGCGTTTGCAGGTCACGTTGCCGGCTACACAGCAGGGGAACAGCTGGCGTTGCTGAACCCCACTAACACATTGGCTGGTGTTTTTCTCTGTGCAGCTAGCACTTCCGGGCAAAAACTAGCGGTGTTTGAGCCCAGGGTCAGCAGGAGGAGGAGAGGAGCAGAGTGTAGGCCGAAGCCTGCACTGGTGGCAGCTTTTGTTCTGTTGTGCCAGCGTGGCTTGTGCTGGACACGTTGCCGACTACACAGCAGGGGAACAGCTGGCGGTGCTGAACCCCACTGACACATCACCTAGTGTTTTTTCTGTGTAGACAACACTTCCAGGTGGCAACTGACAGTGTTGAAACCCAGGGAATCAAAGAGGAGCAGAGTGTAGGCCGAAGCCTGCAGTGGAGCAAGTTGAAAGGGAACCTTTAACCCCCCCCCCCCCAGGCATTTGTTGCTGAAAGAGCCATCTTGTACAGCAGTAATACTGCACATGGAAAATGGTGGCTCCGAAAATTATGCTCCTTGCAAACGCTGAAGTACACACTCATATAATGTGTCCCCTCACACCGTCAAACCATCCCGGAAGTGGGACTTTCCTTTGTAATGTGACACAGCACAGCCGTCATTCCAACCCCCTTGGTGCCGGGCGCCACCTCCTCAACGTTGTTTGGTTCTGTCACGGAGCCCACGCTGTAATGTTATCCCTTGGCCATGCACAGTTAGCGGTGCCCGTCTTCTGACATCATGTAGGTGTCAGGCTGGCAGTGCCTGTGCGTCCAAGCTGCCCGAGATCCAACCTTGCAGTGTCATCTAATGTAGTCCCACTGCGGGCCAGGGATCCATGGGCATGCGCAGTGCATATCATCGCCTCTCACTCACCTCCTTCCTGCTTCTTCAGACTGTGCGGCGTCACGGCCGTGGCATGCTATTAGGGATCAGCTGACGCCGCCTAGTCTGAAGAAGCGTGAAGAAGGGGAGTGAGAGGCTAGTATATGCACTGCGCATGGCCATGGATACCAGGCCCACTGTGGGATCACATTAGACGACACTGCGAGGTGTGATTTCGGGCAGCGTGGACGCACAGGCGCAGCCAGGATGACAACAAATGATGTCAGAGGACGGGCAGCGCAAACTGTGCATGGCCAAGGGATAACATAACAGCGCAGGGTCCATGACGGAATCAAACAACGCTAAGGAGGCAGCGCACGGTGCCAAGGGGGTAGCAATGACGGCTGTGCTGCGTCACATTACAAAGGAAAGTCCCACCTCCGGGACGGTTGGACGGTGTGAGGGGACACATTACATGAGTGTGTAGTTCAGCGTTTGCAAGGAGCATAATTTCAAGAGCGACCTTTCCCTTGTGCAGTATTAGTGCTGCACATGGTGGCTCTTTCAGTAACAAACGCCTAGGGGGGGGTGGGACAGGTCCCCTTACATTTTAGTTGTGCCAGCGTGGCGGTCGCATGACACGTTGCCGGATACACAGCTGGGGATCAGCTGACGTTACTGAACCCCAATAACAGAGGAGCGACTGTTGACTGTGCACACAGCACTTCCAGGCACCAACTGGCGGTGTTAGAGCCCAGGGACAGCAGGAGGAGCAGATTGGAGGTATTGCCGCACACACAGCTGGGGATCAGCTGACGTTACTGAACCCCAATAACAGAGGAGCGACTGTTGACTGTGCACACAGCACTTCCAGGCACCAACTGGCGGTGTTAGAGCCCAGGGACAGCAGGAGGAGCAGATTGGAGGTATTGCCGCACACACAGCTGGGGATCAGCTGACGTTACTGAACCCCAATAACAGAGGAGCGACTGTTGACTGTGCACACAGCACTTCCAGGCACCAACTGGCGGTGTTAGAGCCCAGGGACAGCAGGAGGAGCAGATTGGAGGTATTGCCGCACACACAGCTGGGGATCAGCTGACATTACTGAACCCCAATAACAGAGGAGCGACTGTTGACTGTGCACACAGCACTTCCAGGCACCAACTGGCGGTGTTAGAGCCCAGGGACAGCAGGAGGAGCAGAGGAACAGAGTGTAGGCCGAAGCCTGATTGGAGCAAGTTGAAAGGAAACCTTTAACCCCCCCCCCCCAAGACGTTTGTAGCTGAAAGAGCCATCTTGTGCAGCACTAAGGATGCAAAAGGAAAAGGTTGCTCTTTTAATTATGCTCCTTGCAAACACCGAAGTAAACACTAAAAATGTGTCCCTTTATACCGTTAAACCGTTCCGGAGGTGCGAATTTCCTTCGTAATGGGACACAGCACAGCTGTCATTCCTATCCCCTTGATGCCGTGCGCTGCCTCCTCAGCGTTGTTTTAAGCTGTCACGGAGCCTGCGCTGTTCTGTTAGCCCTTGGCCATGCCCAATTAGCGCTGCCTGTCTTCTGACATAATTTGGTGTCAGGCTGTCAGTGCCTGTGCGTCCACGCTGCTCCAGATCCCACCTCGCAGTCTCGTCTAACGTAATCCCACTGCGGGCCTTGGAACCATGGGCATGCACAGTGCATAACCTCGACTCTCACTCCCCTCCTTCCCTCTTCTTCAGACTGTGCGGTGTCACGGCCGTGGCATGCTAGGGATCAGCTGACGGCGCACAGTCTAAAGAAGGCGGAGGGAAATGAGCGAGAGCCCGAGGGGAAGATATGCACTGCGCATGCCCATGGATCCCAGGCCCGCAGTGTGACTCAATCAGAAGACACTGCGAGGCGGGATCTCGGGCAGCGCGGCCGCACAGGCGCAGCCAGCCTGACACCAAATTATGTCAGAAGATAGGCAGCGCAAATAGGGCATGCCCAAGGGATAACAGAACAGCGCAGGCTCCGTGACAGCTTAAAACAACGCTGAGGAGGCAGCACATGGCACCAAGGGGGTAGGAATGACGGCTGTGCTGCGTCACATTACGAAGGAAAGTCCCAGCTCCGGGACGGTATAACGGTATCAGTGAACACATTTTATAAGTGTTAAGTTCTGCGTGTGCAAAGAGCTAAAAAAAAGAGCTACCTTTTCCTTGTGCAGCATTACTGCTGCACAAGATGGCTCTTTCAGTAACAAACGACGGGGGGGGTGGGACAGGTTCCCTTACATTTAGGTTGTTGTGCCAGCGTGGCGGTCGCAGGACACATTGCCGGCTACACAGCTGGGGATCAGCTGACGTTACTGAAACCCAATAACACTGGGTCGTATGTTTTTACTGTGCAGCCTGCACTTCTGAGCCGCAACTGGCGGTGTTGGAGCCCAGGAATAGCAGTTCAGGTGGTAGAAAGATGAACACAGCAGGAGACCTGGATGACACCCAATTACTTAATCAGGCAGAGGAGTGGCAAATTCCTGCGAGATCCAGGCCTGGTTCATTTTCAGGAAAGTAAGCCGGTCAACGTTATCGGAGGATAGTCGCATGCGACGGTCTGTTAGTACACCACCTGCGGCACTAAAGACACGTTCCGATAAGACACTAGCCGCAGGGCAAGCCAGCACCTCCAATGCATACTGGCTTAGCTCTGGCCATGTATCCAGCTTAGAGACCCAAAACTTGAACGGGGAAGAGCCGTCTGGGAGTACAGTAAGAGGGCAAGCCATGTAGTCTGTCACCATCTGACGGAACCGTTGCCTCCTGCTGACTGGAGCCGCCGGTGATGGTGTAGACATTTGGGGCGGGCACACAAAAGTGTGCCAGAGTTGTGCCATACTGGGCTTGCCTTGGGCAGAGGCACTGCTTCTGCTCCCTCTTTGGGCAGAGCCTCCCCCACTGCCTCGACGCACTGAGCTGCTTTGTAAAGCACTAGCAGCACTCCTCTCAGTTGGACAGGAGAAGATGATGGAATTCACCAGTGTGTCGTGGTACTCCCGCAATTTACGCTCCCGGATCAACGCAGGGATGAGGTTTTGGACGTTGTCCCGGTAGCGAGGATCGAGGAGGGTGAACAACCAATAATCAGGCATGTTGAGAATGTGGTCGATGCGGCGGTCGTTTCTCAGGCACTGCAGCATGAAATCCACCATGTGCTGCAGAGTGCCAACTGGCCCAGAAACGCTGTCCCCTGCTTGAGACATGATCTCTGCCCGCTCGTCATCACCCCACCCTCGCTGTACACACTGACCACTGGACAATTGTGTCGCTCCCTCCTCTGGACGGAGCTCTTCCTCCTCCATTGACTCTTCCTCATCCTCCTCACAAATTGGCCCCTGCGTACCCCTTTGTGAGGAACCACGTGGCGCTGACTCTCCAGAAGCTGATGGAAAAGGTGACTCCTCATCCTCCACCTCTTCCACCACATCATCCCTTAACCCTTGCAAAGTTTGCTGAAGCAGGCAGATAAGGGGGACAGTCATGCTGACTAGTGCATCATCTGCACTTGCCATCCGCGTGGAATAATCAAAAGGACGCAAAACCTGGCAGACGTCCTTCATAGTGGCCCACTCTGTGGTTGTGAAGTCTGATCGGCGCTGACTGCGACTTCTTTGCGCCTGATGCAGCTGGTACTCCATAACTGCTTGCTGCTGCTCACACAACCGCTCCAACATATGTAACGTGGAATTCCACCGGGTAGGTAGGTCACATATGATGCGGTGTTCCGGAAGGCGGAATCGGCGCTGCAGAGCAGCAATGCGGGATCTGGCCAAGCTGGAACGCCGCAAGTGAGCACACTCTAGGCGGACCTTGTGCAGCAGGGCATCAAGATCCGGATAGTCCCTCAGAAAACTCTGCACAACCAAATTGAGCACATGTGCCAGACATGGGATGTGAGTGAGGTTGCCAAGGGCCAAAGCTGCCACCAGATTTCGGCCATTGTCACACACTACCATGCCTGGCTGGAGATTCGCTGGCAGTAACCACACATCGCTCTCCTGCTTGATGGCATTCCAGAGCTCCTGCGCTGTGTGGCTTCGATGCCCCAATGAAACTAATTTCAAGACGGCCTGCTGACGTTTGGCCACGGCTGTGCTCATGTCGGTCATAGGTAAACGTTCACGGGTCCATGTGGAGGTGGACTGTGACGGATCCTGCAGAGAGGAATCAGAGGAACTGGTGTAAGAGGAGGAGTCGATGCGTACAGACTGGATTCCTGCAATCCTTGGAGTGGGCAGGACACGTCCTGCGCCACTCGCACGATCTGTACCTGGCTCAACAACATTAACCCAATGGGCAGTGAGGGAAACATATCGCCCCTGTCCATGCTGACTGGTCCACGCATCGGTGGTGAGGTGGACCTTGCTACTGACGGCGTTCAGTAGCGCATGTTTTATGTTTGCCTCAACATGCCTGTGCAGGG
Source organism: Ranitomeya imitator (assembly GCF_032444005.1). Lineage (NCBI taxonomy): Eukaryota > Metazoa > Chordata > Amphibia > Anura > Dendrobatidae > Ranitomeya > Ranitomeya imitator. The sequence continues at coordinate 284,876,265 of NC_091282.1, read as the reverse complement.
CAGGGACAGCCTGCCTGCTGAAGTAAAAGCGGCTGGGCACCTTGTACTGTGGGACTGCCAATGCCATCAAGTCACGGAAGCTGTCAGTCTCCACCAGCCTGAACGAGAGCATTTCCAGGGACAACAGTTTGGCAATGCCTGCATTCAGAGCCTGTGCTCGGGGGTGGTTGGCCGAGAATGCCCGCCTTTTCTCCCATGCCTGGACTACCGATGGCTGTAGAGTAGACTGGGAGTGTGAGGATGACTGGGAAGGTGGTGCTGTGGGTGGAATTACACTAGGTCTCTGGACAACAGTGGAGGAAGAGGCAACACGAGATGAAGAGGTGGTAGCTGCCGCTGTTGGTTGGCCTACGTCTTCACTGTGTTTCTGTAACTCCACCGCGTGCCTGTTCCGCACATGTTTCCACATATTTGTGGTATTGAGGTTGCTGACACTTTTACCTCTTTTTACTTTCTGATGACACAGCTTGCATTTGACAAAACAAATGTCATCTGCAACTGTGTCAAAAAAGGACCAGGCACTGCAAGTCTTGGAAGCGCCCTTTTTGGCTTTGGAAAGAGACAGGCTCTTAACGGGTGCCAAAGTGGAGGCTACAGGCTCCGCAGTCTTCCCCCTCCCTCTCCCTCTTTGGCCCGTAAGGGGAAGCTCTTCCTCAGAGCTGCTCCCACCACCTTCCTGTTCCTCACGCCACGATGGGTCAAGGACCTCATCATCTCCACTACCCTCTGCCACCAACTGCTCCTCCTGGGTAGTCTCGGCAGCACAGTACGCATCAGAAAGCGGCACCTGAGTTTCATCATCAGATGCGTACTGCGCTGTGGTCACCGGAGGCAATGGCCCACCTGCCTCTTCAGAGTCAGAGAGATAAAGCTTTTGGGCATCACTGCACACTGCCTCTTCTTCCATTTCTCCAATGCTGCTTGGCTGGCCCCCTGTTTCCAAGCCAAGAGATTCAGAGAACAGAAGTAGAGACGGCTCCTGTCCTGGGCTCTCTGACTGCCTGGCCAATTTGGCAGGTGGTGAAGAGACAGATGGCTGCTCTCCAGTGCTCTGTGCCTGAGAGGATGTGGCACTAACTGAAGTCGATGCCGAGGCGTTAGCTGCCATCCACCCGACAACGGCTTCAATTTGGTCTTCACGTAGCAGCGGTGCACGGCGCTCTCCGACAAAGCTGCGCATGAAGGACTGTTCCTTGCTGAAACTGAGTGACGACGAGTCACCGGCGCCCGCAGCAGGCACAGAATCACCACGTCCTCTCCCTGCTCCTCTCCCTGCTCCGCGCCCACGCCCACGTGCCTTACTCCCTGCCCTCTTCATCTTGGTTGACAGATAAAGATAAGCAGAAAAGTACTAAGGCCTTAGTGTGCTTATTCCTGAAATGCTCCTCCTAACAGGTGTAAGAAACACTAATGTTGTAAATTGTGGACTAAACTTTATTATTTTTCAAATGTGGCCTACACAAGTGTTAAGTTGTGTTTGGTGAACTTAACTTTTTTTTTGGTGCAGATCGGGCTACAGAGCTAGTTTAAATCACACGGAGACCGTGCAGACAGCCGTAAACGGCGCTGCAAGGCCAAAAAACCCTCCTCTCGGTTATCCTATATAGTGTTTTTCCACTATTTAGCTGGATACGAGTGGAAAGACACTAATAGGAATTTTTTTTTTCAAATTTTAAACTGGCTGCACTATTTGAAAAAAAGGAAATTGTTTTTCAAGGTATGAGGCAGTAACGCACCCTGAGCTGAATCCAACCGGCTATGGCTGCACACAGACTACAGGGCGAGCTGCGCTCACACAGAGACCGTGCAGACAGCCGTAAACGGCGCTGCAAGGCCAACAAACACTCCTCTAGGTTATCCTATATAGTGTTTTTCCACTATTTAGCTGGATACGAGTGGAAAGACACTAATAGGAATTTTTTTTTTCAAATTTTAAACAGGCTGCACTATTTGAAAAAAAGTAAAATTTTTCTCAAGGTATGAGGCAGTAACGAACCCTTAGCTGAATCCAACCGGCTATGGCTGCACACAGACTACAGGGCGAGCTGGGCTCACACGGAGACTGTGCAGACAGCCGTAAACGGCGCTGCAAGGCCAAAAAAACCTCCTCTAGGTTATCCTATATAGTGTTTTTCCACTATTTAGCTGGATACGAGTGGAAAGACACTAATAGGAATTTTTTTTTTCAAATTTTAAACTGGCTGCACTATTTGAAAAAAGGAAATTGTTTTTCAAGGTATGAGGCAGTAACGCACCCTGAGCTGAATCCAACCGGCTATGGCTGCACACAGACTACAGGGCGAGCTGCGCTCACACAGAGACCGTGCAGACAGCCGTAAACGGCGCTGCAAGGCCAAAAAACCCTCCTCTAGGTTATCCTATATAGTGTTTTTCCACTATTTAGCTGGATACGAGTGGAAAGACACTAATAGGAATTTTTGTTTTTCAAATTTTAAACAGGCTGCACTATTTGAAAAAAAGTAAAATTTTTCTCTAGGTATGAGCCAGTAACGAACCCTGAGCTGAATCCAACCGGCTATGGCTGCACACAGACTACAGGGCGAGCTGGGCTCACACGGAGACCGTGCAGACAGCCGTAAACGGCGCTGCAAGGCCAAAAAACCCTCCTCTAGGTTATCCTATATAGTGTTTTTCCACTATTTAGCTGGATACGAGTGGAAAGACACTAATAGGAATTTTTTTTTTTCAAATTTTAAACAGGCTGCACTATTTGAAAAAAAGTAAAATTTTTCTCAAGGTATGAGCCAGTAACGAACCCTGAGCTGAATCCAACCGGCTATGGCTGCACACAGACTACAGGGCGAGCTGGGCTCACACGGAGACCGTGCAGACAGCCGTAAACGGCGCTGCAAGGCCCAAAAACCCCCCTCTAGGTTATCCTATGTAGTGTTTTTCCACAATAGAGCTGGAGACTGGTGGAAAAACACTAATAGGAAATTTGAGAAAAAATGTGCAGCAGGCTGCACTAAGAGCAAAAAAGGACAACTGTGTGAGGCAGTGTGAACCCCCCCTGAGCTGAATACAACCGGGTATATGGCTGCACACAGACTACAGAGTGAGCTGCACACACACACACACACACAGAGACCTTGCAGAACGCTGTTAAAACAGCGCTGCAAGGCAAGAGCAAGGTGAACAGTGAAGAACACACAGCGTTTTGCTAAATTAGCCTTTGGAAAGGAAAATAAAGCAATTAGCTAGCTCGACTGGCCCTCAGTTAGAACACAGCGTCCTGTCCCTAACTGAAATCACAGCAGAGTGAGCGCAAAATGGCGGCAGCGTTTTTTATAGTGCAGAGTGACATCATTTCAGCAGCCAATCCAAGCCTTGCCAGTACTTACATGCCCACCGTGCTAAACAGGATGTGCCCACACTTCCAATCATTCCTCATTGGCTGCTGCGTTCAGTTTGAATTCTGGGAACTTCCGATTCCGGTATCCGATACGCGGGAAGTATCGGAATTCGGTATCGGAATTCCGATACCGCAAATATCGGCCGATACCCGATACTTGCGGTATCGGAATGCTCAACACTACTCGTGACACTCAGCTTCACATTTTGAAGGAGATCTATACTCTTGGATCGAAAATATGATATAGACGATTGGCAAGAAAATACAGTGGGGAAATTAAGTATTTGATACACTGCTGACTTTGCAAGTTTTACAAAGAATGGAGAGGTCTGTATTTTTTTCGTAGGTACACTAGAGACAGAATGCAAAAATTAAAAACAGAAAATCACATTGCATGATTTTTAAATAATTAAATTGCATTTTAAGTATTTGATCACCTACCAACCAGCAAGAATTCTGGCTCTCACAGTAACATAGTAACATAGTTAGTAAGGCCGAAAAAAGACATTTGTCCATCCAGTTCAGCCTATATTCCATCATAATAAATACCCAGATCTACGTCCTTCTACAGAACCTAATAATTGTATGATACAATATTGTTCTGCTCCAGGAAGACATCCAGGCCTCTCTTGAACCCCTCGACTGAGTTCGCCATCACCACCTCCTCAGGCAAGCAATTCCAGATTCTCACTGCCCTAACAGTAAAGAATCCTCTTCTATGTTGGTGGAAAAACCTTCTCTCCTCCAGACGCAAAGAATGCCCCCTTGTGCCCGTCACCTTCCTTGGTATAAACAGATCCTCAGCGAGATATTTGTATTGTCCCCTTATATACTTATACATGGTTATTAGATCGCCCCTCAGTCGTCTTTTTTCTAGACTAAATAATCCTAATTTCGCTAATCTATCTGGGTATTGTAGTTCTCCCATCCCCTTTATTAATTTTGTTGCCCTCCTTTGTACTCTCTCTAGTTCCATTATATCCTTCCTGAGCACCGGTGCCCAAAACTGGACACAGTACTCCATGTGCGGTCTAACTAGGGATTTGTACAGAGGCAGTATAATGCTCTCATCATGTGTATACAGACCTCTTTTAATGCACCCCATGATCCTGTTTGCCTTGCATGTGTGCATACAGGGTAGAACAGCTTTTGTGCAGATAGCCCAAGAGGAGTGGTGGAACTCCCCAGTCTTGTAGACACAAGAGAACAATTATGGAAACAGGAACACATGGGCTACTTGCACAGTGAACAAGTCTGTATGATCATGTTCACACACCACCAAGAAACCTGAAGACACAAAAGAGAATAGTAAAACCAAAAACACTCAGTTTGAAAAAATGTTGCAGTAATCCGCAAGTGCTAGTAAAAGATGTAAAAAACAGGGTATTTGGTTGATACGTTTTTTGCAAAAAATGTATACTAAGCTGCTCTACCAATCTTCACGGTATACCCTTATCAGAGCAGTCCTAACTAATGTATGCAATCCCTATCTGATGTATTTAAAAACCTGATCATCTGTATATAACCTGTGTGAACAGGGTTCAGAGAGGAAAAATCCATGTGTGCATACAGGGTAGAACAGCTTTTGTGCAGATAGCCCAAGAGGAGTGGTGGAACTCCCCAGTTTTGTAGACACAAGAGAACAATTATGGAAACAGGAACACATGGGCTACTTGCACAGTGAACAAGTCTGTATGATCATGTTCACACACCACCAAGAAACCTGAAGACACAAAAGAGAATAGTAAAACCAAAAACACTCAGTTTGAAAAAATGTTGCAGTAATCCGCAAGTGCTAGTAAAAGATGTAAAAAACAGGGTATTTGGTTGATACGTTTTTTGCAAAAAATGTATACTAAGCTGCTCTACCAATCTTCACGGTATACCCTTATCAGAGCAGTCCTAACTAATGTATGCAATCCCTATCTGATGTATTTAAAAACCTGATCATCTGTATATAACCTGTGTGAACAGGGTTCAGAGAGGAAAACTCCATGTGTGCATACAGGGTAGAACAGCTTTTGTGCAGATAGCCCAAGAGGAGTGGTGGAACTCCCCAGTCTTGTAGACACAAGAGAACAATTATGGAAACAGGAACACATGGGCTACTTGCACAGTGAACAAGTCTGTATGATCATGTTCACACACCACCAAGAAACCTGAAGACACAAAAGAGAATAGTAAAACCAAAAACACTCAGTTTGAAAAAATGTTGCAGTAATCCGCAAGTGCTAGTAAAAGATGTAAAAAACAGGGTATTTGGTTGATACGTTTTTTGCAAAAAATGTATACTAAGCTGCTCTACCAATCTTCACGGTATACCCTTATCAGAGCAGTCCTAACTAATGTATGCAATCCCTATCTGATGTATTTAAAAACCTGATCATCTGTATATAACCTGTGTGAACAGGGTTCAGAGAGGAAAAATCCATGTGTGCATACAGGGTAGAACAGCTTTTGTGCAGATAGCCCAAGAGGAGTGGTGGAACTCCCCAGTCTTGTAGACACAAGAGAACAATTATGGAAACAGGAACACATGGGCTACTTGCACAGTGAACAAGTCTGTATGATCATGTTCACACACCACCAAGAAACCTGAAGACACAAAAGAGAATAGTAAAACCAAAAACACTCAGTTTGAAAAAATGTTGCAGTAATCCGCAAGTGCTAGTAAAAGATGTAAAAAACAGGGTATTTGGTTGATACGTTTTTTGCAAAAAATGTATACTAAGCTGCTCTACCAATCTTCACGGTATACCCTTATCAGAGCAGTCCTAACTAATGTATGCAATCCCTATCTGATGTATTTAAAAACCTGATCATCTGTATATAACCTGTGTGAACAGGGTTCAGAGAGGAAAAATCCATGTGTGCATACAGGGTAGAACAGCTTTTGTGCAGATAGCCCAAGAGGAGTGGTGGAACTCCCCAGTCTTGTAGACACAAGAGAACAATTATGGAAACAGGAACACATGGGCTACTTGCACAGTGAACAAGTCTGTATGATCATGTTCACACACCACCAAGAAACCTGAAGACACAAAAGAGAATAGTAAAACCAAAAACACTCAGTTTGAAAAAATGTTGCAGTAATCCGCAAGTGCTAGTAAAAGATGTAAAAAACAGGGTATTTGGTTGATACGTTTTTTGCAAAAAATGTATACTAAGCTGCTCTACCAATCTTCACGGTATACCCTTATCAGAGCAGTCCTAACTAATGTATGCAATCCCTATCTGATGTATTTAAAAACCTGATCATCTGTATATAACCTGTGTGAACAGGGTTCAGAGAGGAAAAATCCATGTGTGCATACAGGGTAGAACAGCTTTTGTGCAGATAGCCCAAGAGGAGTGGTGGAACTCCCCAGTCTTGTAGACACAAGAGAACAATTATGGAAACAGGAACACATGGGCTACTTGCACAGTGAACAAGTCTGTATGATCATGTTCACACACCACCAAGAAACCTGAAGACACAAAAGAGAATAGTAAAACCAAAAACACTCAGTTTGAAAAAATGTTGCAGTAATCCGCAAGTGCTAGTAAAAGATGTAAAAAACAGGGTATTTGGTTGATACGTTTTTTGCAAAAAATGTATACTAAGCTGCTCTACCAATCTTCACGGTATACCCTTATCAGAGCAGTCCTAACTAATGTATGCAATCCCTATCTGATGTATTTAAAAACCTGATCATCTGTATATAACCTGTGTGAACAGGGTTCAGAGAGGAAAAATCCATGTGTGCATACAGGGTAGAACAGCTTTTGTGCAGATAGCCCAAGAGGAGTGGTGGAACTCCCCAGTCTTGTAGACACAAGAGAACAATTATGGAAACAGGAACACATGGGCTACTTGCACAGTGAACAAGTCTGTATGATCATGTTCACACACCACCAAGAAACCTGAAGACACAAAAGAGAATAGTAAAACCAAAAACACTCAGTTTGAAAAAATGTTGCAGTAATCCGCAAGTGCTAGTAAAAGATGTAAAAAACAGGGTATTTGGTTGATACGTTTTTTGCAAAAAATGTATACTAAGCTGCTCTACCAATCTTCACGGTATACCCTTATCAGAGCAGTCCTAACTAATGTATGCAATCCCTATCTGATGTATTTAAAAACCTGATCATCTGTATATAACCTGTGTGAACAGGGTTCAGAGAGGAAAAATCCATGTGTGCATACAGGGTAGAACAGCTTTTGTGCAGATAGCCCAAGAGGAGTGGTGGAACTCCCCAGTCTTGTAGACACAAGAGAACAATTATGGAAACAGGAACACATGGGCTACTTGCACAGTGAACAAGTCTGTATGATCATGTTCACACACCACCAAGAAACCTGAAGACACAAAAGAGAATAGTAAAACCAAAAACACTCAGTTTGAAAAAATGTTGCAGTAATCCGCAAGTGCTAGTAAAAGATGTAAAAAACAGGGTATTTGGTTGATACGTTTTTTGCAAAAAATGTATACTAAGCTGCTCTACCAATCTTCACGGTATACCCTTATCAGAGCAGTCCTAACTAATGTATGCAATCCCTATCTGATGTATTTAAAAACCTGATCATCTGTATATAACCTGTGTGAACAGGGTTCAGAGAGGAAAAATCCATGTGTGCATACAGGGTAGAACAGCTTTTGTGCAGATAGCCCAAGAGGAGTGGTGGAACTCCCCAGTCTTGTAGACACAAGAGAACAATTATGGAAACAGGAACACATGGGCTACTTGCACAGTGAACAAGTCTGTATGATCATGTTCACACACCACCAAGAAACCTGAAGACACAAAAGAGAATAGTAAAACCAAAAACACTCAGTTTGAAAAAATGTTGCAGAAATCCGCAAGTGCTAGTAAAAGATGTAAAAAACAGGGTATTTGGTTGATACGTTTTTTGCAAAAAATGTATACTAAGCTGCTCTACCAATCTTCACGGTATACCCTTATCAGAGCAGTCCTAACTAATGTATGCAATCCCTATCTGATGTATTTAAAAACCTGATCATCTGTATATAACCTGTGTGAACAGGGTTCAGAGAGGAAAAATCCATGTGTGCATACAGGGTAGAACAGCTTTTGTGCAGATAGCCCAAGAGGAGTGGTGGAACTCCCCAGTCTTGTAGACACAAGAGAACAATTATGGAAACAGGAACACATGGGCTACTTGCACAGTGAACAAGTCTGTATGATCATGTTCACACACCACCAAGAAACCTGAAGACACAAAAGAGAATAGTAAAACCAAAAACACTCAGTTTGAAAAAATGTTGCAGTAATCCGCAAGTGCTAGTAAAAGATGTAAAAAACAGGGTATTTGGTTGATACGTTTTTTGCAAAAAATGTATACTAAGCTGCTCTACCAATCTTCACGGTATACCCTTATCAGAGCAGTCCTAACTAATGTATGCAATCCCTATCTGATGTATTTAAAAACCTGATCATCTGTATATAACCTGTGTGAACAGGGTTCAGAGAGGAAAAATCCATGTGTGCATACAGGGTAGAACAGCTTTTGTGCAGATAGCCCAAGAGGAGTGGTGGAACTCCCCAGTCTTGTAGACACAAGAGAACAATTATGGAAACAGGAACACATGGGCTACTTGCACAGTGAACAAGTCTGTATGATCATGTTCACACACCACCAAGAAACCTGAAGACACAAAAGAGAATAGTAAAACCAAAAACACTCAGTTTGAAAAAATGTTGCAGTAATCCGCAAGTGCTAGTAAAAGATGTAAAAAACAGGGTATTTGGTTGATACGTTTTTTGCAAAAAATGTATACTAAGCTGCTCTACCAATCTTCACGGTATACCCTTATCAGAGCAGTCCTAACTAATGTATGCAATCCCTATCTGATGTATTTAAAAACCTGATCATCTGTATATAACCTGTGTGAACAGGGTTCAGAGAGGAAAAATCCATGTGTGCATACAGGGTAGAACAGCTTTTGTGCAGATAGCCCAAGAGGAGTGGTGGAACTCCCCAGTCTTGTAGACACAAGAGAACAATTATGGAAACAGGAACACATGGGCTACTTGCACAGTGAACAAGTCTGTATGATCATGTTCACACACCACCAAGAAACCTGAAGACACAAAAGAGAATAGTAAAACCAAAAACACTCAGTTTGAAAAAATGTTGCAGTAATCCGCAAGTGCTAGTAAAAGATGTAAAAAACAGGGTATTTGGTTGATACGTTTTTTGCAAAAAATGTATACTAAGCTGCTCTACCAATCTTCACGGTATACCCTTATCAGAGCAGTCCTAACTAATGTATGCAATCCCTATCTGATGTATTTAAAAACCTGATCATCTGTATATAACCTGTGTGAACAGGGTTCAGAGAGGAAAAATCCATGTGTGCATACAGGGTAGAACAGCTTTTGTGCAGATAGCCCAAGAGGAGTGGTGGAACTCCCCAGTCTTGTAGACACAAGAGAACAATTATGGAAACAGGAACACATGGGCTACTTGCACAGTGAACAAGTCTGTATGATCATGTTCACACACCACCAAGAAACCTGAAGACACAAAAGAGAATAGTAAAACCAAAAACACTCAGTTTGAAAAAATGTTGCAGTAATCCGCAAGTGCTAGTAAAAGATGTAAAAAACAGGGTATTTGGTTGATACGTTTTTTGCAAAAAATGTATACTAAGCTGCTCTACCAATCTTCACGGTATACCCTTATCAGAGCAGTCCTAACTAATGTATGCAATCCCTATCTGATGTATTTAAAAACCTGATCATCTGTATATAACCTGTGTGAACAGGGTTCAGAGAGGAAAAATCCATGTGTGCATACAGGGTAGAACAGCTTTTGTGCAGATAGCCCAAGAGGAGTGGTGGAACTCCCCAGTCTTGTAGACACAAGAGAACAATTATGGAAACAGGAACACATGGGCTACTTGCACAGTGAACAAGTCTGTATGATCATGTTCACACACCACCAAGAAACCTGAAGACACAAAAGAGAATAGTAAAACCAAAAACACTCAGTTTGAAAAAATGTTGCAGTAATCCGCAAGTGCTAGTAAAAGATGTAAAAAACAGGGTATTTGGTTGATACGTTTTTTGCAAAAAATGTATACTAAGCTGCTCTACCAATCTTCACGGTATACCCTTATCAGAGCAGTCCTAACTAATGTATGCAATCCCTATCTGATGTATTTAAAAACCTGATCATCTGTATATAACCTGTGTGAACAGGGTTCAGAGAGGAAAAATCCATGTGTGCATACAGGGTAGAACAGCTTTTGTGCAGATAGCCCAAGAGGAGTGGTGGAACTCCCCAGTCTTGTAGACACAAGAGAACAATTATGGAAACAGGAACACATGGGCTACTTGCACAGTGAACAAGTCTGTATGATCATGTTCACACACCACCAAGAAACCTGAAGACACAAAGAGAATAGTAAAACCAAAAACACTCAGTTTGAAAAAATGTTGCAGTAATCCGCAAGTGCTAGTAAAAGATGTAAAAAACAGGGTATTTGGTTGATACGTTTTTTGCAAAAAATGTATACTAAGCTGCTCTACCAATCTTCACGGTATACCCTTATCAGAGCAGTCCTAACTAATGTATGCAATCCCTATCTGATGTATTTAAAAACCTGATCATCTGTATATAACCTGTGTGAACAGGGTTCAGAGAGGAAAAATCCATGTGTGCATACAGGGTAGAACAGCTTTTGTGCAGATAGCCCAAGAGGAGTGGTGGAACTCCCCAGTCTTGTAGACACAAGAGAACAATTATGGAAACAGGAACACATGGGCTACTTGCACAGTGAACAAGTCTGTATGATCATGTTCACACACCACCAAGAAACCTGAAGACACAAAAGAGAATAGTAAAACCAAAAACACTCAGTTTGAAAAAATGTTGCAGTAATCCGCAAGTGCTAGTAAAAGATGTAAAAAACAGGGTATTTGGTTGATACGTTTTTTGCAAAAAATGTATACTAAGCTGCTCTACCAATCTTCACGGTATACCCTTATCAGAGCAGTCCTAACTAATGTATGCAATCCCTATCTGATGTATTTAAAAACCTGATCATCTGTATATAACCTGTGTGAACAGGGTTCAGAGAGGAAAAATCCATGTGTGCATACAGGGTAGAACAGCTTTTGTGCAGATAGCCCAAGAGGAGTGGTGGAACTCCCCAGTCTTGTAGACACAAGAGAACAATTATGGAAACAGGAACACATGGGCTACTTGCACAGTGAACAAGTCTGTATGATCATGTTCACACACCACCAAGAAACCTGAAGACACAAAAGAGAATAGTAAAACCAAAAACACTCAGTTTGAAAAAATGTTGCAGTAATCCGCAAGTGCTAGTAAAAGATGTAAAAAACAGGGTATTTGGTTGATACGTTTTTTGCAAAAAATGTATACTAAGCTGCTCTACCAATCTTCACGGTATACCCTTATCAGAGCAGTCCTAACTAATGTATGCAATCCCTATCTGATGTATTTAAAAACCTGATCATCTGTATATAACCTGTGTGAACAGGGTTCAGAGAGGAAAAATCCATGTGTGCATACAGGGTAGAACAGCTTTTGTGCAGATAGCCCAAGAGGAGTGGTGGAACTCCCCAGTCTTGTAGACACAAGAGAACAATTATGGAAACAGGAACACATGGGCTACTTGCACAGTGAACAAGTCTGTATGATCATGTTCACACACCACCAAGAAACCTGAAGACACAAAAGAGAATAGTAAAACCAAAAACACTCAGTTTGAAAAAATGTTGCAGTAATCCGCAAGTGCTAGTAAAAGATGTAAAAAACAGGGTATTTGGTTGATACGTTTTTTGCAAAAAATGTATACTAAGCTGCTCTACCAATCTTCACGGTATACCCTTATCAGAGCAGTCCTAACTAATGTATGCAATCCCTATCTGATGTATTTAAAAACCTGATCATCTGTATATAACCTGTGTGAACAGGGTTCAGAGAGGAAAAATCTATGTGTGCATACAGGGTAGAACAGCTTTTGTGCAGATAGCCCAAGAGGAGTGGTGGAACTCCCCAGTCTTGTAGACACAAGAGAACAATTATGGAAACAGGAACACATGGGCTACTTGCACAGTGAACAAGTCTGTATGATCATGTTCACACACCACCAAGAAACCTGAAGACACAAAAGAGAATAGTAAAACCAAAAACACTCAGTTTGAAAAAATGTTGCAGTAATCCGCAAGTGCTAGTAAAAGATGTAAAAAACAGGGTATTTGGTTGATACGTTTTTTGCAAAAAATGTATACTAAGCTGCTCTACCAATCTTCACGGTATACCCTTATCAGAGCAGTCCTAACTAATGTATGCAATCCCTATCTGATGTATTTAAAAACCTGATCATCTGTATATAACCTGTGTGAACAGGGTTCAGAGAGGAAAAATCCATGTGTGCATACAGGGTAGAACAGCTTTTGTGCAGATAGCCCAAGAGGAGTGGTGGAACTCCCCAGTCTTGTAGACACAAGAGAACAATTATGGAAACAGGAACACATGGGCTACTTGCACAGTGAACAAGTCTGTATGATCATGTTCACACACCACCAAGAAACCTGAAGACACAAAAGAGAATAGTAAAACCAAAAACACTCAGTTTGAAAAAATGTTGCAGTAATCCGCAAGTGCTAGTAAAAGATGTAAAAAACAGGGTATTTGGTTGATACGTTTTTTGCAAAAAATGTATACTAAGCTGCTCTACCAATCTTCACGGTATACCCTTATCAGAGCAGTCCTAACTAATGTATGCAATCCCTATCTGATGTATTTAAAAACCTGATCATCTGTATATAACCTGTGTTATATAATCTGTGTGTAGCCTGGTGCAGGGCTACAATTTTGTTTCTGGTGTTCTTTGACAGCTCTTTGGTCTTCACCATAGTGGAGTTTGGAGTCAGACTGTTTGAGGGTGTGCACAGGTGTCTTTTTATACTGATAACAAGTTTAAACAGGTGCCATTACTACAGGTAATGAGTGGAGGATAGAGGAGACTCTTAGCCCCTTTACCCCCAAGGGTGGTTTGCACGTTAATGACCGGGCCAATTTTTACAATTCTGACCACTGTCCCTTTATGAGGTTATAACTCTGGAACGCTTCAATGGATCCTGGTGATTCTGACATTGTTTTCTCGTGACATATTGTACTTCATGACAATGGTAAAAATTATTTGATAGTACCTGCGTTTATTTGTGAAAAAAACGGAAATTTGGCGAAATTTATGAAAATTTCGCAATTTTCCAACTTTGAATTTTTATGCAATTAAATCACAGAGATATGTCACACAAAATACTTAATAAGTAACATTTCCCACATGTCTACTTTACATCAGCACAATTTTGGAACCAAAATTTTTTTTTGTTAGGGAGTTATAAGGGTTAAAAATTGACCAGCAATTTCTCATTTCTACAACACCATTTTATTTTAGGGACCACATCTCATTTGAAGTCATTTTGAGGGGTCTATATGATAGAAAATACCCAAGTGTGACACCATTCTAAAAACTACACCCCTCAAGGTGCTCAAAACCATATTCAAGAAGTTTATTAACCCTTCTGGTGCTTCACAGGAATTTTTTGAATCTTTAAATAAAAATGAACATTTAACTTTTTTTCACAAAAAATTTAATTCAGCTCCAATTTGTTTTATTTTACCAAGGGTAACAGGAGAAAATGGACCCCAAACATTGTTGTACAATTTGTCCTGAGTATGCCAATACCCCACATGTGGGGGTAAACCACTGTTTGGGCGCCTGGCAGAGCTCGGAAGCGAAGGAGTGCCATTTGACTTTTCAATGCAAAATTGACTGGAATTGAGATGGGACGCCATGTTTCGTTTGGAGAGCCCCTGATGTGGCTAAACATTGAAACCCCCCACAAGTGACACCATTTTGGAAAGTAGACCCCCTAAGGAGCTTATCTAGAGGTGTGGTGAGCACTTTGACCCAACAAGTGCTTCACAGAAGTTTATAATGTAGAACCGTAAAAATAAAAAATCATATTTTTTCACAAAAATTATTTTTTTGCCCCCAATTTTTTATTTTCCCAAGGGTAAGAGAAGAAATTGGACCCCAAAAGTTGTTGTACAATTTGTCCTGAGTACGCTGATAGCCCATATGTGGGGGTAAACCACTGTTTGGGCGGATGGGAGAGCTCGGAAGGGAAGGAGCGCCGTTTGACTTTTCAATGCAAAATTGACAGGAATTGAGATGGGACGTCATGTTGCGTTTGAAGAGCCACTGATGTGCCTAAACATTGAAACCCCCCACAAGTGACACCATTTTGGAAAGTAGACCCCCTAAGGAACTTATCTAGAGGTGTGGTGAGCACTTTGACCCACCAAGTGCTTCACAGAAGTTTATAATGCAGAGCCGTAAAAATAAAACAAAAATTTTTTCCCACAAAAATTATTTTTTAGCCCCCAGTTTTGTATTTTCCCGAGGGTAACAGGAGAAATTCGACCCCACAATTTGTTGTCCAATTTGTCCTGAGTGTGCTGATACCCCATATGTGGGGGGGAACCACTGTTTGGGCGCATGGGAGGGCTCGGAAGGGAAGGAGCTCCATTTGGAATGAGGACTTAGATGGAATGGTCTGCAGGTGTCACATTGCATTTGCAGAGCCCCTAATGTACCTAAACAGTAGAAACCTCCCACAAGTGACACCATTTTGGAAACTAGACCCCCTAAGGAACTCATCTAGATGTGTTGTGATAGCTTTGAACCCCCAAGTGTTTCACTACAGTTTATAACGCAGAGCCGTGAAAATTAAAAAAAAAAATCTTTCCCCCCAAAATTATTTTTTAGCCCCCAGTTTTGTATTTTCCCGAGGGTAAGAGGAGAAATTCGACCCCAAAAGTTGTTGTCCAATTTGTCCTGAGTACGCTGATACCCCGTATGTTGGGGGAAACAACCGTTTGAGCGCATGGCAGAGCTCGGAAGGGAAGGAGCACCATTTGGAATGCAGACTTAGATGGAATGGTCTGCAGACGTCACATTGCGTTTGCAGAACCCCTAATGTACCTAAACAGTAGAAACCCCCCACAAGTGACCCCATATTGGAAACTAGACCCCCCAGGGAACTAATCTAGATGTGTTGTGAGAACTTTGAACCCCCAAGTGTTTCACTACAGTTTATAACGCAGAGCCGTGAAAATAAAAAATCTTTTTTTTTCCCACAAAAAATATGTTTTAGCCCCGAGTTTTGTATTTTCCCAAGGGTAGCAGGAGAAATTGGACCCCAAAAGTTGTTGTCCTATTTGTCCTGAGTACGCTGATACCCCATATGTTGGGGTAAACCCCTGTTTGGGCACACGGGAGAGCTCGGAAGGGAAGAAGCACTGTTTTACTTTTTCAACGCAGAATTGGCTGGAATTGAGATCGGACGCCATGTCGCGTTTGGAGAGCCCCTGATGTGCCTAAACAGTGGAAACCCCCCAATTATAACTGAAACCCTAATCCAAACACATCCCTAACCCTAATCCCAACAGTAACCCTAACCACACCTCTAACCCTGACACACCCCTAACCCTAATCCCAACCCTATTCCCAACCGTAAATGTAATCTAAACCCTAACTGTAACTTTAGCCCCAACCCAAACTGTAGCCCTAGCCCTAACCCTAGCCCTAACCCTAATCCTAGCCCTAACCCTAGCCCTAGCCCTAGCCCTAACCCTAGCCCTAACCCTAGCCCTAACCCTAGCCCTAACCCTAACCCTAGCCCTAACCCTAACCCTAACCCTAGCCCTAACCCTAGCCCTAACCCTAGCCCTAACCCTAACCCTAGCCCTAACCCTAGCCCTAACCCTAGCCCTAACCCTAGCCCTAGCCCTAACCCTAATGGGAAAATGGAAATAAATACATTTTTTTAATTTTTCCCTAACTAAGGGGGTGATAAAGGGGGGTTTGATTTACTTTTATAGCGGGTTTTTTAGCGGATTTTTATGATTGGCAGCCGTCACACACTGAAAGACGCTTTTTATTGCAAAAAATATTTTTTGCGTTACCACATTTTGAGAGCTATAATTTTTCTATATTTTGGTCCACAGAGTCATGTGAGGTCTTGTTTTTTGCGGGACGAGTTGATGTTTTTATTGGTAACATTTTCGGGCACGTGACATTTTTTGATCGCTTTTTATTCCGATTTTTGTGAGGCAGAATGACCAAAAACCAGCTATTCATGAATTTCTTTTGGGGGAGGCGTTTATACCGTTCCGCGTTTGGTAAAATTGATGAAGCAGTTTTATTCTTTGGGTCAGTACGATTACAGCGATACCTCATTTATATCATTTTTTTATGTTTTGGCGCTTTTATACGATAAAAACTATTTTATAGAAAAAATAATTATTTTTGCATCGCTTTATTCTCAGGACTATAACTTTTTTATTTTTTTGCTGATGATGCTGTATGGCGGCTAGTTTTTTGCGGGACAATATGACGCTTTCAGCGGTACCATGGTTAGTTATATCTGTCTTTTTGATCGCGTGTTATTCCATTTTTTGTTCGGTTGTATGATAATAAAGCGTTGTTTTTTGCCTCGTTTTTTTTTTTTTTTCTTACGGTGTTTACTGAAGGGGTTAACTAGTGGGCCAGTTTTATAGGTCGGGCTGTTACGGACGCGGCGATACTAAATATGTGTACTTTTATTGTTTTTTTTTTTATTTAGATAAAGAAATGTATTTATGGGAATAATATTTTTTTTTTTTTCATTATTTTGGAATATTTTTTTTAATTTTTTTTTACACATTTGAAATTTTTTTTTTTAACTTTTTTACTTTGTCCCAGGGGGGGACATCACAGATCAGTGATCTGACAGTTTGCACAGCACTCTGTCAGATCACTGATCTGACATGCAGCGCTGCAGCCTTCACAGTGCCTGCTCTGAGCAGGCTCTGTGAAGCCACCTCCCTCCCTGCAGGACCCGGATCCGCGGCCATCTTGGATCCGGGGCTGGAGGGAACAGGGAGGGAGGTGAGACCCTCGCAGCAACGCGATCACATCGCGTTGCTGTGGGGGGCTCAGGGAAGCCCGCAGGGAGCCCCCTCCCTGCGCGGTGCTTCCCTGCACCGCCGGCACATCGCGATCATCTTTGATCGCGGTGTGCCGGGGGTTAATGTGCCGGGGGCGGTCCGTGACCGCTCTTGGCACATAGTGCCGGATGTCAGCTGCGATAAACAGCTGACACCCGGCCGCGATCGGCGGCGCTCCCCCCGTGAGCGCTGCCGATCGCATATGACGTACTATTGCGTCCTTGGGAAGTAAAGCCCACCCCACATGGATGCAATAGTACGTCTAATGGCAGAAAGGGGTTAAAGAAGAAGTTACAGGTCTGTGAGAACCAGAAATCTTGATTGTTTGTTTCTGACCAAATACTTATTTTCCACCATAATATGCAAATAAAATGTTAAAAAAACAGACAATGTGATTTTCTGGATTTTTTTTTCTCAGTTTGTCTCCCATAGTTGAGGTCTACCTATGATGTAAATTACAGACGCCTCTCATCTTTTTAAGTGGTGGAACTTGCACTATTGCTGACTGACTAAATACTTTTTTGCCCCACTGTATGTATATATATTAATATTTATTCCAGCGCTATACAGCTTGAAAGCCGGTAATTCAATTACCGGCTTTTTCTTTCTCCTTCCTAAAACCCGACATGATTTGAGACATGGTTTACATACAGTAAACCATGTCTTCTCTCCATTTTTTTTGCAGATTTCACACTACTAATGTCAGTAGTGTGTATCTGCAAAATTTGGCCGTTCTAGCTCTTAAAATAAAGGGTTAAATGGCGGAAAAAATTGGCGTGGGCTCCCGCGCAATTTTCTCCGCCAGAGTAGTAAAGCCAGTGACTGAGGGCAGATATTAATAGCCTGGCTTTCTAGGAAAGTTCCCACGATCTATGAACAGCCAGCAGAGGGCGCCTCACCGCAAATGAAGCTAAATATAGCTCATTGATCTATATTTAGACTCATTCCCCGGGGTTTTGCAGCAAGGAGTAGCATTGCATTAGCAAAGCTCCTTGCTGCAAAATGTTTTAACCCCTTCAGAAGGATTTACATCGTTGGACGTTACAGATCTGCGGAGGGTAAGTATATTGTTGGTTTATTATGTTTTTTCTTTCACAGAACGAGGGTCTTCAGTGACTGGATTGGGCGTAGAATAAAATACTCCAACAACCATTGTTTTTATTTAATTAAAATAATTTTAAATAATGTGTTTGTGTTTTATTTAACCCTTTACTACAATTGGATTAATAATGGATAGGTGTCATAATTGACGCCTCTCCATTATTAATTAGGCTTAATGTCACCTTACAATAGCAAGGTGGCATTAACCCTTCATTACCCCATATCCCACCACTACACGGGAATGGGAAGAGAGTGGCCAAGTGCCAGAATAGGCGCATCTTCCAGATGTGCCTTTTCTGGGGTGGCTGGGGGCAGATATTTGTAGCCAGGGGGGGGGGGCCAATAACCATGGACCCTCTCCAGGCTATTAATATCTGCCCTCAGTCACTGGCTTTACTACTCTGGCGGAGAAAATTGCGCGGGAGCCCACGCCAATTTTTTCCGCCATTTAACCCTTTATTTTAAGAGCTAGAACGGCCAAATTTTGCAGATACACACTACTGACATTAGTAGTGTGGAATCTGCCAAAAAAATGGAGAGAAGACATGGTTTACTGTATGTAAACCATGTCTCAAATCATGTTGGGTTTTAGGAAGGAGAAAGAAAAAGCCGGTAATTGAATTACCGGCTTTCAAGCTGTATAGCGCTGGAATAAATATTAATATATATACATATATGTGTCTAATGATATATATATATATATATACATATATATATATATATATATAGACAGTATATATATATATTTTTTTCTTTTTGGGACACATGGATCATTTCTATAGCGGTATGTTGGTTTTGCAAGCCTGCGAGAAAACCACGCAGTACGGATGCCATACGGATTACATACGGAGGATGCCATGCGCAAAAAACGCTGACACACCCTGCCTACGGAGGAGCTACGGACCACTATTTTCGGGACATTTCAGCGTATTACGGCCGTAATATACGGACCGCATTTTCATACGCTGAGTGTGAAGCCGGCCTAACAGTGGGACTGATTTTTTGCCAATTCTCCCAGAAATAAAAAAAAATAGTGGGAGATTAATATTGGCATTTGTGCTTGAGTGCCAGTCGTGTGTGCCATCTCTCTCAAATTTTGGGGCACAGAAAGCCTAGTGTCCAATACTGTTTTATTTTATTTTTTTTAAATTCTCCCTGAAAAAAAATAAATAGTGGGAGATTAATATTAGCATTTGTGCTTGAGTGCCAGTCGTGTGTGCCATCTCTCTCAAATTGTGGGGCACAGAAAGCCTAGTGTCTATAATACTGTTTTTTTTTTTTTTTTTTTAATTCTCCCTTAAAAAAAAAAAAATAGTGGGAGATTAATATTGGCATTTGTGCTTGAGTGCCAGTCCTGTGTGTGCCATCTCTCTCAAATTTTGGGGCACAGAAAGCCTAGTGTCTAATACTGTTTTTCTTTTAAAATTCTCCCTGAAAAAACATAAATAGTGGGAGATTAATATTGGCATTTGTGCTTGAGTGCCAGTCGTGTGTGCCATCTCTCTCAAATTGTGGGGCACAGAAAGCCTAGTGTCTATAATACTGTTTTTTTTGTTTTTGTTTTTTTAATTCTCCCTTAAAAAAAAATACTGGAAGATTAAAATTGGCATTTGTGCTTGAGTGCCAGTCGTGTGTACCATCTCTCTCAAATTGTGGGGCACAGAAAGCCTAGTGTCTATAATACTGTTTTTTTATTTTTGTTTTTTAATTCTCCCTTAACCCTTTAGTGACAGAGCCAATTTGGTACTTATTGACCGAGCCAATTTTTACAATTCTGACCACTGTCACTTTATGAGATTATAACTCTGGAATGCTTTAATGGATCCCGCTGATTCTGAGATTGTTTTTTCGTGACATATTGTTCTTCATACTAGTCATAACATTTCTTCGATATAACTTGTGATTATGTATGAAAAAAACGGAAATATGGCGAAAATTTTTAAAATTTTGCAATTTTCAAACTTTGTATTTTTATGCCCTTAAATCAGAGAGATATGTCACGAAAAATAGTTCATAAATAACATTTCCCACATGTCTACTTTACATCAGCACAATTTTGGAAACAAAATTTTTTTTTATTAGGGAGTTATAAGGGTTAAAAGTTGACCAGCAATTTCTCATTTTTACAACACCATTTTTTTTAGGGACTACATCACATTTGAAGTCATTTTGAGGGGTCTATATCAGGGGTCCCCAACTCCAGTCCTCAAGGCCCACCAACATGTCATGTTTTCAGGATTTCCTTAGTCTTGCCCAGGTAATAATTGCATCACCTGTGCAATGCAAAGGAAATCCTGAAAACATGACCTGTTGGTGGGCCTTGAGGACTGGAGTTGGGGACCCCTGGTCTATATGATAGAAAATAATGAAGTGTGACACCATTCTAAAAACTACACCTTTCAAGGTTCTCAAAACCACATTCAAGAAGTTTATTAACCCTTTACGTGCTTCACAGGAACTGAGACAATGTGGAAGGAAAAAATGAGCATTTAACTTTTTTTTGCAAACATCTTAATTCAGAACCATTTTTTTTATTTTCACATGTGTAAAAACAGAAATGTAACCATAAATTTTGTTATGCAATTTCTCCTGAATACGCCAATACCCCATATGTGGGGGTAAACCACTGTTTGGGCGCACCGCAGAGCTTGGAAGTGAAGGAGCGCCGTTTGACTTTTTCAATGCAGAATTGGCTGGAATTGAGATCGGACACCATGTCACGTTTAGAGAGCCCCTGATGTACCTAAACAGTGGAAACCCCCCACAAGTGACACCATTTTGGAAACTAGACCGCTTAAGGAACTTATCTAGATGTGTGGTGAGCACTTTGAACCCCCAAGTGCTTCACGGAAGTTTATAACGTGTACCCGTGAAAATAAAAAATCAAATTTTTTCTACAAAAATGATCTTTTTGTCCCCAAATTTTTATTTTCACAAGGGTAACAGGAGAAATTAGACCACAAAAGTTGTTGTGTGATTTCTCCTGAGTACGTTGATACCCAATATGTGGGGGTAAACCACTGTTTGGGCGCACCGCAGAGCTTGGAAGAGAAGGAGTGCCGTTTTACTTTTTCAATGTAGAATTGTCTGGAATTGAGATCGGACGCCATGTCGCGTTTGGAGAGCCCCTGATGTGCCTAAACAGTAGAAATCCCCCACAAGTGACCCCATTTTGGAAACTAGACCCCCCATGGAACTTCTCTAGATGTGTGGTGAGAACTTTGAATGCCCAAGTGCTTCACAGAAGTTTAGAATGCAGAGTCGTGAAAATAAAAAATATTTTTTTTTCCACAAAAAAGATTTTTTAGCCCCCAAGTTTTTATTTTCACAAGGGTAACAAGAGAAATTGGACCCCAAAAGTTGTTGTCCAATTTGTCCCGAGTATGCTGGTACCCCATATGTGGGGGTAAACCACTGTTTGGGCACACGGCAGAGCTCGGAAGGAAGGAGCGCTGTTTTGGAATGCAGACTTTGATAGAATGGTCTGCGGGCGTTATGTTGCGTTTGCAGAGCCCCTGATGTACCTAACCAGTAGAAACCCTCCACAAGTGACCCCATTTTGGAAACTAGACCCCCCAAGGAACGTATCTAGATGTGTGGTGAGAACTTTGAATGCCCAAGTGCTTCACAGAAGTTTAGAATGCAGAGTCATGAAAATAAAAAATATTTTTTTTTCCACAAAAAAGATATTGTAGCCCCCAAGTTTTTATTTTCACAAGGGTAACAGGAGAAATTGGACTGCAATAGTTGTTATCCAATTTATCTTGAGTATGCTGATGCGCCATATGTGGGGGTAAACCACTGTTTGGGCGCACGGCAGAGCTCCGAAGGGAAGGAGCGCCGTTTTGGAATGCAGACTTTGATAGAATGGTCTGCGGGCGTTATGTTGCGTTTGCAGAGCCCCTGATGTACCTAAACAGTAGAAACCCTCCACAAGTGACCCCATTTTGGAAACTAGACCCCCCATGGAACTTATCTAGATGTGTGGTGAGAACTTTGAATGCCCAAGTGCTTCACAGAAGTTTAGAATGCAGTCGTGAAAATAAAAAAATATTTTTTTTTCCACAAAAAAGATTTTTTAGCCCCCAAGTTTTTCTTTTCACAAGGGTAACAGGAGAAATTGGACCCCAAAAGTTGTTGTACAATTTGTCCTGAGTACGCTGATGCCCCATATGTGGGGGTAACCCACTGTTTGGGCGCACGGCAGAGCTCAGAAGGGAGGGAGCACCATTTGACTTTTTGAGCGCAAAATTGGCTGTCGTGTTTGGAGACCCCCTGATGTAACTAAACAGTGGAAACCCCCTAATTCTAGCTCCAACCCTAACCCCAACACACCCCTAACCCTAATCCCAACCCAATCATAATCCTAATCACTAACCCTAACGATAATCACAACCCTTACCCCAAAAGAACCCTAATGTCAACCCTAACCATATCCCTAATCAAAACCCTAAATCCAACACAACCCTAATCCTAATCTCAACCCTAACCTCAAACCTAACCCTAATCCCAATACACCCCTAATCACAACCCTAACCTTAACCCTAATCCCAAGCCTAACCCTAATCCCAAGCATAACCCTAATGCCAACCCTAACCCTAATACCAACTCTAATCCAAACCCTAACCCTAATCCCAAATCTAACCCTAACTTGAGCCCCAACCCTAACCCTAAGGCTACTTTCACACTTGCGTCGTTTGGCATCCGTCGCAATCCGTCGTTTTGGACAAAAAACGGATCCTCCAAATGTGCCCGCAGGATGTGTTTTTTGCCCATAGACTTGTATTGCCGACGGATCGTGATGGATGGCCACACGTCGCGTCCGTCGTGCACTGGATCAGTTGTGTTTTGGCGGACCGTCGGTACAAAAAACGTTCAATGTAACGTTTTTTTGTACGTCGCGTCCGCCATTTCTGACCGCACATGCGTCGTAACTCCGTCCCCTCCTCCCCAGGACATAGATTGGGCAGCGGATGCGTTGAAAAACTACATCCGCTGCCCACGTTGTGCACAATTTTCACAACATGCGTCGGTATGTCGGGCCGACGCATTGCGACGGCCCCGTACCGACGTAAGTGTGAAAGAACCCTAACCCTGAATTTAGCCCCAACCCTAACCCTAGCCCTAACCCTAGCCTTAACCCTAACCCTAGCCGTAACTCTAGCCCTAACCCTAGCCCTAACCCTAGCCCTAGCCCTAACCCTAGCCCTAACCCTAACCCTAGCCCTAACCCTAGCTCTAACCCTAGCCCTAACCCTAGCCCTAACCCTAGCCCTAACCCTAACCCTAACCCTAGCCCTAACCCTAACCCTAGCCCTAACCCTAGCCTTAACCCTAACCTTAGCCCTAGCCCTAACCCTAGCCCTAACCCTAACCCTAACCCTAATTTTAGCCCCAACTGCTGTTCTCCTGCCGGCCGGCAGATGGAGACAGATGGCGGGCGCACTGCGCATGCGCCCGCCATTTTCTTTTGCCGGTGGCCAGGAGGAGCAGCAGGAGGACCCAGGGACACAGGTGAGTATGGCAGGGTCCCCAAATCCCCCTATTTCTCTGTCCTCTGATGTGCGATCACATCAGAGGACAGAGAATTACACTTTGATTTTTTTTTTTGTGGTCGCCGGTAAATAGTTAATTACCGGCGATCGCAAAACAGGGGTCGCCGACCCCGATCATGCTCTTTGGGGTCTTGGCTACCCCCGGCAGCCGAGAACCCAAAGATTCTCCCGGGGCCGGCCGGCGGGCGCACTGCGCATGCGCCCGCCATTTTGAAGATGGCGGCGCCCACCGGGAGCCATGAGGAGCACTGGGGGAGATAGGTGAGTATCGGGGGGCTATCTAGGACCCCCTTTTTCTGTCCTCTGATGTGCGATCACATCGGAGGACAGAGAAATTAAAAAGAGATCGCGTTTTTTTTTTTTTTTCGATCGCTGGTAAATGGTTAATTACCGGCGATCGCAAATGCGGGGTCGGTAAACCCCCCCCCCCGAATCATGTTCTCTGGGGTCTACCCCCGGCAGCCGAGACCCCGGAGAAAATCTGACTCTGGGGGGCGCTATTCCCTTTTTCCACAGCGCCGTTAATTAACGGCGCTGTGGTTTAAATACCCTTAGCGGTCGCCGTTAAAAGGCGTATCGGCGGTCGCTAAGGGGTTAAAAAAAATAGTGGGAGATTAATATTGGCATTTGTGCTTGAGTGCCAGTCGTGTGTGCCATTTCTCTCAAATTGTGGGGCACAGAAAGCCTAGTGTCTAATACTGTTTTATTTTTTATTTTTTAAATTCTCCCTGAAAAAAAATAAATAGTGGGAGATTAATATTGGCATTTGTGCTTGAGTGCCAGTCGTGTGTGCCATCTCTCTCAAATTTTGGGGCACAGAAAGCCTAGTGTCTAAAACAGTTTTATTTTATTTTTTTTAAATTCTCCCTGAAAAAAAAAAAATAGTGGGAGATTGATATTGGCATTTGTGCTTCTGTGCCAGTCGTGTGTGCCATCTCTCTCAAATTTTGGGGCACAGAAAGCCTAGTGTCTAATACTGTTTTTCTTTGTTAATTCTCACTGAAAAAAAATAAATAGTGGGAGATTAATATTGGCATTTGTGCTTGAGTGCAAGTTGTGTGTGCCATCTCCCTCAAATTGTGGGGCACAGAAAGCCTAGTGTCTATAATACTGTTTTTTTATTTTTGTTTTTTAATTCTCCCTTAAAAAAAAAAATATTGGGAGATTAATATTGGCATCTGTGCTTGAGTGCCAGTCGTGTATGCCATCTCTCTCAAATTGTGGGGCATAGAAAGCCTCGTGTCTATAATACTGTTTTTTTTTGTTTTTTTTTAATTCTCCCTTAAAAAAAAAATAGTGGGAGATTAATATTGGCATTTGTGCTTGAGTGCCAGTCGTGTGTGCCATCTCTCTCAAATTGTGGGGCACAGAAAGCCTAGTGTCTATAATACTGTTTTTTTATTTTTGTTTTTTAATTCTCCCTTAAAAAAAATAGTGGGAGATTAATATTGGCATTTGTGCTTGAGTGCCAGTCATGTGTGCCATCTTTCTCAAATTGTGGGGCACAGAAAGCCTAGTATCTAATACTGTTTTTTTTTTTTTATTTAATTTTCCCTGAAAAAAAATAAATAGTGGGAGATTAATATTGGCATTTGTGCTTGAGTGCCAGTCGTGTGTGCCATCTCTCTCAAATTGTGGGGCACAGAAAGCCTAGTGTCTAATACTGTTTTATTTTTTTTTTTAAATCTCCCTGAAAAAAAAAAAAAATAGTGGGAGATTAATATTGGCATTTGTGCTTGAGTGGCAGTCGTGTGTGCCATCTCTCTCAAATTGTGGGCCACAGAAAGCCTAGTGTCTAATACTGTTATTTTATTTTTGTTTTTTAATTCTCCCTTAAAAAAAAAAAATAGTGGGAGATTAATATTGGAATTTGTGCTTGAGTGCCAGTCGTGTGTGCCTTCTCTCTGAAATTTTGGGGCACAGAAAGCCTAGTGTCTAATACTGTTTTTTTTTTATTTTTAAATTCTCACTGAAAAAAAATAAATAATGGGAGATTAATATTGGCATTTGTGCTTGAGTGCCAGTCGTGTGTGCCATCTCTCTCAAATTGTGGGGCACAGAAAGCCTAGTGTCTATAATACTGTTTTTTTATTTTTGTTTTTTAATTCTCCCTTAAAAAAAAAAATAGTGGGAGATTAATATTGGCATTTGTGCTTGAGTGCCAGTCGTGTGTGCCATCTCTCTGAAATTTTGGGGCACAGAAAGCCTAGTGTCTAATACTGTTTTTTTAGTGGGGGAAACATCACACTTTGGGGGTGCTTTTCTGCAAAGGGGACAGGACGACTGCCGAGAATTAAAGATAGGATTGGGTCATGTATCGCTGGATTTTGGTCAACAACCTCCTTCCCTCATTAAGAGCAATGACACCAAACATATAGCCAGGGCAACTAAGGAGTAGCTGTGTAAGAACCATTTCAAGATCCTGAAGTGGCATAGCCAGTCTCCAGACCTGAATCCAATAGAAAATCTTTGGAGGGGGCTGAAACTCAATGTTGCCCAGCGAAAGCCCCCAAACCTGAAAAACCTGGAGAAGATTTGTATGGAGGAGTGGGACAAAATCCCTGATGAAGTGTGTGCAAACTTGGTCAATGAACTACAGGAAATGTCTGACATCTGTAATTGCAAAGATTTCTGTACAAAATATTAAGTTCTGTTTTTCAATTGTATCAAATACTTATTTCATGCCATAAAATGAAAAGTAATTATGTAAAATTCATACATGTTATTTTCTTGATTTTTTTTAAGACTCTGTCTCTCACTGTTGAATTACTTATAAAAAGTACAGAACTCGCCATTGTTTGTAGGTGGGAAAACTTGCAAAATCAGCAGTGTATCAAATATTTACTTTCTCCTCTATGTCTCCCATATTCTTCACATATCTCAGTATTTACAAGCCAAAATCAGGAGCTGGCAAAAAAAATGCACAAATGTTGCACGTTTCTATTATACAGGGTGGGCCATTTATATGGATACAATGTGTAGATAAAACAACAAATTGCGCTGCACACATTTGTATGGATACACCTAAATAAAATGAGTCTGGTATCATCTGTATCTTGTGTGTACTGGCAGTCCTTTATTTGTGACCTGAACATGAACTCAATCTTTGTTTTATGAATCAAAAGTCACTTTCTTAGCATACTGTGAGCCTTTAGTGATTTATGATTTTTTCACTGAGTCTGGTATCATCTGTTTCTTGTGGGTACTTGCGGTCTTATATTTGTGACTAGAACATGAATTCAACTTTTGGTTTTTGAATCAAAAGTCACTTTCTCAGCATGCTGCGAGCCTCTATAGATTTATGTCTTATCTAATGAGAAATGAAAAATGATGGACCATCTCCTTGTGATGATCAGAATATTGAATTGATTGAATGAAGCAAAGGATAAAAAGTAAACTTTTGCTTTTGATAAGAATAAAACATGATCACTGTTTGGTGATTTGAGGGTGAAAAGTTATTTTGCTCTTAAATGTACATTGTATACCTCATAAAGTAATGCAATAGATGTATATGGGGGGTGAGAATATGTATTTCCAGCATATATATGTTCCTTTTTCTGCTTTAAGTCTGAACTACCAAAGCCTCTTTATGATATACTCCTTCCTGATGTTATGAAGTTGTAGGATTTAAAAGTATTTTACATTTCCCCTTGCTTGAAGGATAAAAATATGTTACCTGTTACCTACAGGGGTAAAAATTTGTTTTGTGGCTCTTTCTAGGCAATTTTTGTATATATGCCTTTATTATCCACCGCAATATAATACACTGCTTCCTGACTGGAAGTGACGTTGCTCCGGCCGGAAGTGACGTTTGCGTGTCTCGGTGCGCTCCACGCCAGCCTCCTGCGGTGTGTGAGGATCGCACAACACTCTACCTCACGTGAATCGGAAGTAGTACCTTGCGGTTCATCATTGCTCTCCATATGACGCACCGGAGGTGATTTCCATGTGGCGTCCTATTTAAAGCCCTTCATTCACATGCGATAAGTCAGCCCCTTCAATTTGGTGTGTGATGGATTACACACACCTTATTACTGTGTAACGGCTTTTCCCCTGTTGACCAAAGCCGAGAGAAATGCATCGGGAGATCTATCTATGAGGGAAGACTACAATATGGTCGGGTATAAATTCAATGAATTTGGTAATGTATGGACGTTTGGAGGCCTCCCCATATGAATATGGATACCCGTTGTAGGGATTGGCTTGGGTGAGCAGAGGTAGGGCCGCAGTAATGAGGCAACACACAGGCTTACAGTTCAAACTTCAGTGGTTTATTGGCACTTTATACAGTCCATGACAGAAAGTAAGAAAAAAACCCAAACATACTCCAGCTTGGAGAACTACTGGTCTCGGACTCACCCTTGCATGGGACGGGCTTAACTAAGCGGCTGCCAAGTCAGCGGCTTCCACCAGGTGCCATTCCCAGGGTTGCTAACAGTCATGTCACCGTCCTTTGTGGCATATGTGGCAGAGAAAAACAGTTCAGGCTCATTCCAGCCCAGCTCCAAACCCAGAATAACATGTGCCAAACAAAAGAAACTCCATTACATAGTCTATAGCCACACCCACAGGTGGGGTAACCCATCACATGGGCTGATCACGTGGTCCTCAACCTTAGGAAAATAACAGGTCAAAACTTATCCTGCTGGGAGAAACATATCTTCTATCCAGCACTACACCTTTTACTGCACCACATACCTCCCCCCTTTGTTCAACCCTATGGGGGTGGACACATGACATACAGTGGACTCTGGACAAGGCATCTGCATTCCCCTGTAGTCTGCCTGCTCTATGTTCTACTGAAAATTTAAAATTTTGCAGGGACAGAAACCATCTGGTGACTTGTGCATTTCTCTCCTTGGCTTGAC
Organism: Ranitomeya imitator; assembly: GCF_032444005.1. Classification (NCBI taxonomy): domain Eukaryota; kingdom Metazoa; phylum Chordata; class Amphibia; order Anura; family Dendrobatidae; genus Ranitomeya; species Ranitomeya imitator. Next base: position 284,847,330 of record NC_091282.1, on the reverse strand, counting down.
TCGTCCATGTAAGAGGGGGGTGGTCTGTCACCAAGCAAAATTTTCTCCCCAGCAAATAATAGCGAAGTACCAATACCCGATCCCCAGGACTAAAGGTTCTTACCCGAGCCTCCCGGTTATAGACCCGACTCTGAGCCCGTTGTGCTGCTTCCATATGTTCCCGGACCAATGGTAGGACTGTCTCCATCCTTTACGGCATTTTTGCAACATGTTCTATTACTCTCTTGTAGGGGGTTGGTTAGTTCTCCCAAGCCTCTTTAGCTATATCAAGTAAGCCCTGGGGATGTCGGCCAAACAATAATTCAAAGGGCGAGAACCCCGTAGATGCCTGCGGAACCTCCTGTACTGCAAACAACACATATGGGAGTAAAAGATCCCAATCCTTCCCATCTTTAGAAACATTTTTTTTTAGCATGCTCTTTAGCATCTTATTGAATCTTTCTACCAACCCATCTGTTTGGGGATGATAAACTGAGGTGCGCAACTGTTTGACATTTAACAAGCGGCAGAGCTCTTTCATAATTTTTGACATAAAGGGGGTTCCTTGGTCTGTTAAAATCTCTTGTGGAATCCCCACCCTAGAAAACATACTCATGAGTTCCTTTGCTATGAGCTTAGCTGATGTGTGGCGCAGCGGAACAGCCTCAGGATACCGGGTGGCATAATCTAGAACTACTAGGATGTGTTGGTGCCCCCCTTGCTGACTTATTGACAGGACCGACCAGATCCATTGCCACTCTTTCGAAAGGCACCTCTATAATAGGTAAAGGCACTAAAGGACTCCGAAAGTGTGGCTGGGGACTGGTTACCTGGCACACAGGACAGGAATTACAATACCGTTTAACTTTTTCATGGACCCCTAGCCAGTAAAACCGCTGCAAAATTCGGTCGACGGTTTTCTTTTGGCCCAAATGCCCACCGAGTACATGCACATGCGCCAGGTCCATTGCCCCCCTTCGATAGGCCTGAGGTATCAATAACTGTTCTACCATTTCCCCACGTACTTTCTGAACTCGATACAACAGGTTTCGGTTTAGCTCAAAGTGTGGCAACTCGGTAGCTGCCCCAGGTTGTTGGGGTTCCCCATTAACAAACAGTACATTTTCCCTGGCCCGAGTCAAAGTAGGGTCTCGGAGTTGCGCTGTACCAAAATTATCGCACAATACATTTAAGTCTAACAATTCAGGTCCTGGTGGCAAGTCTTCCACATCCCCAGCCAACACTTCTATGGGAGAATTTTCCCCCTCCTCCACCAAAGGGGAGGCCACCCCTACCGCCAACACTTCTTCCTCTGGGCTACCAGGTTCATGCCCCAGTTCTGGAGAATGTAACCTGGTTGTCACCGGTGTTGGCAGTTGTCCACTGGGTGAGAAAACTGTTGACCAAAGTACAGAAAATAAAGGAAAATCTCTACCAAGTATCAATTCATAATGTAGGTTAACCACAACCCCCACCTCGTGGCAAAGCCTCCCCGCTGGCGTGTTTATCACCACTAGTGCGGTAGGATAGTCTTTTAAGTCCCCATGTATACATAACACCCCAATTTTCTGACCAGTGTACTCACTGGACTGAACTAGACTAGCTCGTACCAGAGTCATGAGACTCCCTGAGTCCAGTAGGGCCACGGCTGGGGTACCCTCTACATCCACCTTACACAAATGTCCCATATTGGAACTCGCCTGGATGCCTGTAGCGCAAATCAGTTAAGCATAATGGGATTGGCGATACCCAAAGTTTGTCTCCATGGGTTCAGCCATGTGAGGCAATCAGCTCTCATATGACCAGGCTCCTGGCACCACCAGCAGACTATGGGGCTTCTTTCTCCTCCAGACAAGTCTTGAGTGGCCTTCCTAGGCTCTGCTTGCCGAGCCAGGGGTGGAAATTTAGGGAACCTTCTGGACACCTTCCGGGGAGTCCCTCCCTGGAGCTCTTTGGTTGCCCCATATCGTTCTATCAGGTCCATCATCTGGAGCGCATTAGCAGGGGATGCTTGCCCGACCCATGATTGGATGGAGTGGGGCAAACCCCTCCAAAATGTATCAGTCACTATGCCGTCCAGCATGGCCATGGGAGACAGTACCTCAGGCTGCAACTATTTCTGAAATAAGTGCAACAGGTCATAATACTGAGAGCCAGCTGGCTTGGAGGGGTTAAACTCCCACTGATGTACCCGCTGGGCCCGGACCAACATATTTACCCCAAGACGTGCCAGTATCTCACCCTTGATGACTGCGTAGTCCTCCCTCTGCTCGGGGGGTAGGTCTTGATAGGCTTTCATAGGTCCTGGAGCCAGAAATGGAGCAATGACTTCTGCCCACTGGTCCCGGGGTAGTCTCTCCCGCTCAGCCACTTCCTCAAACATCTCCAGGTATGTCTCGACATCATCAAATTTCTCCATTTTGGTGATCGCTGTACGAACCGCTTTCTGGACATCATGGATTCCCCGTGAAGCTTCTCTTGTCTGCAATGCCGTGATATGCTGTATCAACAGCTGGTTGGTTTCCTGCTGCTGCTGCGTAGCCTGCTGCTGTTGTCGCATAGCATCCACAAGCACTTTTATTGTGGCCTCCATTTCTGCAGAGTTCCCCAACTGGGTCTGCGCCACCCCTTTCACCCAGGGCCAGGACATAAGCCGGAGTTCAGAGTAAAAATAAGCAAAAATAGCCTGGCCTCACTGCGATTGCCCGCATTCGAACACCAAAATGTCCAAACTTCAGTGGTTTAATGGCACTTTGAACAGTCCATGACAGAAAGTAAGAAAAAAAAACAAACATACTCCAGCTTGGAGAACCACTGGTCTCAGACTCACCCTTACATGGGACGGGCTTAACTAAGCTGCTGCCAAGTCAACGGCTTCCGCCAGGTGCCTTTCCCAGGGTTGCTAACAGTCATGTCACCGTCCTTTGCGGCATATGTGGCAGAGAAAAACAGTTCAGGCTCATTCCAGCCCAGCTCCAAACCCAGAATAACATGTGTCAAACAAAAGAAACTCCATTACATAGTCTATAGCAACACCCACAGGTGAGGTACCCATCACATGGGCTGATCATGTGATCGTGACATCACTGCAGGTCCTCAACCTTAGGCCGGTTTCACACGCTCCGGTACGTGAGGTGCCAGTTTCCTCATGTACCGGAGACACTGACTCACGTAGACACATTAAAATCAATGTGTCTCTGCACATGTCAGCGTGTTTTCATGGACCGTGTGTCCGTTTTGAAAACACGGAGACATGTCAGTGTTCGTGGGAGCGCCCATATTACACGGACCCTTTAAAGTCAATGGGTCCGTGTAAAGCACGTACCGCACACGGATGTTGTCCGTGTGCAGTCCGTGTGCCGTGCTGGAGACAGCGCTACTGTAAGCGTTGTCCCCCCCGCGTGGTGCTGAAGCCGCTAATCATTGCTTCTCTCCAGCATCGTTCGCTGGAGAGAAGATATGAAAACTCTATTTTTTGTGTGTTTAAAAAAAAGATTCCTGTCCCCAACTCCCTCCCACCCCCTGTGCGCCCCCCCGCTGTTAATAAAATACTTACCCGGCTCCCTCTCTGGCGCTGCTTCCTGTCCTCACTGCAGCTTCTCCTGTATGAGCGGTCATGTGGTGCCGCCCATTACAGTGATGAATATGCGGCTGCACCCCTATGGGAGGTGGAGCCGCATATTCATCACTGTAATAGGACACATGGACACGGATAATTCCGGTACTGATTTTTCCGGTACCGGAATTATCTGGACGTGTGAGACTTGCCTTGGGAAAATAACAGGCCAAAACTTATCCTGCTGGGAGAAACATATCTTCCGTCCAGCACTACACCTTTTACTGCACCACGCCGTGGACAGATCTATCCCCCACTGTGAAGGAAGGAACTATGTTTGGGTGAGATTGTTCCTTTACATACCTAGGCATTAAGTTCTTATTGGTTTATGTTACCTTATTCTGCTAAAAATATGATATTTGCAGATGGTTAAGCAATTGGTGAAGACGCCGAATGGTATTTTTTTCTGGTGGTATTTACATGCTTTAGAAAAAGGCTGTTTTCATTTTTTCCACCATGCTACAGTATATGGAGTCATAGCGCTCTGTGGGAGCGTTTTTTAGTACGAATATTGTGTGTGGTTTTTTCTTTTGGTATTTTTGTTGGTGAAATTAGGGTCCTTGTGACTTTTTATGGTTTATATTAAAAGTTATGTTTTAAACTTGCTCACAGTTCTACCTTGCTATATACACTGTTGATCTGATTGGTGGAATATTTAATTCCCCAAAGATAAAAGTCTAAGGCGGTCAGATCGGGAGACCTCTGTAGCTATTCAACTGGCCCACGATGACCAATCCACTTTCCAGGAAACTGTTCATGTAGGAATGCTCGGACCTGACACCCATGTGGTGGTGCACAATCTTGCCAGAAAAACTCAGGGAACTTGCCATCTGCAGTGCATAAAGAGGGCAACACATCATCATGATTGTTGCTGTGGGCCAGTTGAATGGCCACCAAGGTCTCCCGATCTGACCCCCTTAGACTTTTATCTTTGGGGTCATCTGAAGGCAATTGTCTATGCTGTGAAGATACAAGATGTGCAGCATCTGAAACAACGGATACTGAAAGCCTGTGCTAGCATTTCTTCTGCTGTGTTGCTATCAGTGTGTCAAGAGTGGGAGAAGAGGGTTGCATTGACAATCCAACACAATGGGCAGCACTTTGAACACATTTTATAAGTGGTCATAAACATGTAAATAACTCATGAAAGAATAAAATTACGTTAAAACCAAGCACACCATTGTTTTGCTTGTGAAATTCTCAATAAGTTTGAGATGTGTCACATGACCCGCTTCCCATTGGAAAAAATAAAGTTGGATCCAAAAATAGCGGACTTCAAAATGGCCGCTATAGTCACCACCCAACTTGAAAAGTTTTCACCTTTCCATATACTAATGTGCCACAACCTGGAAATTGATATCACTAACCATTCCCATTGTATTTATATGTATCCATATAAATGTCCCACCCTGTACTTTTCCTCTGCCTGGTTTTGGCTACCAAATATTGAGGTTAAAAAAATCACCAAATACTCAACATGCACACAGTATAATAGGGTTTTAGCAAAGCTAAGTAAAAGGAGGATCCAAAACAAAGCAGTTTTAATTCAAACTTGACTTTTAGTTGTAGACAACTGCAGGAGAAAAAAAATGAAAAAATGCATGTGAAAAAAATTAACTCTAAACCTTAATGAAAAAATGCAAGTATCTTAATTTAGCTAATTGATGTAGAAATGTTTCAGAAAATCTGCAACATAAAAAATGCACAAAATCATATATCCACCTTCTCATGTATAAGGAGCTTCTCACTCTATCATGACCCTCTCATCAAGGCCGACGAGAAATTTGCTGGTCTTGATGAATCAGGGCCATAGTCTATAGTAAGTATCACAAAAATATATTAGAATGATCACAATAATAAAGTGCACACAAAAAAATGAAGAAATTGCAGCCACAAATAGGTAAAGTCTGATATGGTTATTGTTAAAACAAAACAATATACAGGGTAATAAAGTGCATATGACAGTATGATCAAAAGACTGATGCTAACAGAAAATACCCACTATAGAAACTACAGCTATAACCCTGCGAAACCGCAATACTGCAACAGATAAATGAAAAATGTGTTTAGTTCAAAGTGTGATACAAACCCTCTGGGTTGGAGCTCTCACGTATGTTTCACCTGAACTTGTTTCGTCAAGGGAAATTAAGAAGCATTACTAAGAAAACTATGGCAAAAGCTGCATATACCTAGGTGTGTATGTTTTTTGTTGGTGTAGGGATACAGTGTTCCTACCCACAACACACATCAGAACATGCCCTCATGAAAATATTTCTACAAATAAAGTTTGAGTAACTTTGTAAACACATAAGATTACTTATCTTGTAGTAATTCTGAGTTACTGCCAGTAATAAATATAGTCTAGAGAAGTTGCAGTCACAACTGTTGCTACTTTCTTAGTAGCTATGATAGCTCAGCATTTGATAGACATTGGTGTTGTGCCGCTGCTGAGCGGATACGAGAGACCTCCACCAGAGGACGATAGAGCGGAGGGCTCAGTAAGGCACTACTAACGTAAATCCGCGGTGCCGCAGCGGCCTCCACAAAGGGGCGGAAGGATAGTCAATAGAGCCAGGTCAGTAACAGACAGGAGCGCGGCACAAGTGGGGAGGAACGAATGCGTAATCAGAAACAAGCCAGAAGGTCAGAGCCGGTCAGGAGCGAGAGTACAGAGGATGTTAGATGGAGACACAGGTCAGAAAACAAGCCGAATTAAACCACAACTGGGTCCTGTCATAGGGAAAAAGGCTAAGTCAGGGACAGGTACGGGGAACGTTCAAGCATCGGGAGTCAGGAAAAAAATCAAGAGGACAAATAGCCGACCATGCACCAAAAAGAAGCAGAAATAGTTTAACCCACACATGACCAGGATGGGGAAAAGATGGAAGAAAGCAAGCCCCGACCTGGATCAGGACAGTACCCCTTCTCAAAGGGGGGCCACAGGACCCCCAGGTTTTCCAGGATAACGCCTATGAAAGGCCTGAACCAACTGATCAGAATGGACAACATGCCAGAACCTATGACCGGTCCTCAGGACCGTAACGCCTCCAATGCACCAGGTATTGAAGTGAACAGCGGACCATGTGAGAATCCACCATCCGTTCCACCTCATACTCCGTCTAGCAATCCACCGAGACAGGTGATGCATGAGATTTCCCTGCGGAAGAAGCAAAAGGTTTTAAAAGGGTTTTATGGAACACGTTGGGGATCCAAAGCGACGGGGGCAGGCGCATATGGAAGGCCACAGGATTAATCACCTTCACAATCTCATAAGGGCCGATGAACTTAGGCCTCAGCTTAGCAGAAGGAACCTTCAACCTTATATTTTTTGTAGATAACCATACCTTATCCCCCATCTGGTATACAGGCCCTACCGATTTTTTTTATCAGCAAAAAATATATATTTGCCCTGAGCCTCCCCAATATTCCTCTGGACCACCTTCCATACCTCCCCCAACCATTGAATAGCCAAATTAGCCCCTGGACACCCCGTATCCAGACGTGAAAATTCCCCAAAATGAAGGTGAAAACCATAATTACAAAAAAATGGAGAGGTGCCAGTGGACTGACTAGTACGGTTATTAAAGGCAAATTCTGCCACAGGCAACAAAGAGCACCAATCGTCCTGCTGAGATGTGGCCAAACATCTCAAAATTTGCTCCAAAGTCTGATTGGTCCTCTCCATCTGACCGTTAGTCTCAGGATGGTAGGTCGATGAAAAGGTCAAACAAATACCCAACCGCTTACAAAAGACTCTCCAGAATTTGGACATAACTGCACCCCCCTATCTGAACCCACACTCAAAGGCACACCATGCCAGCACACCACATGTTCCATGAATAATTTAGATAAAGTTTCAGCATTAGGCAAACCAGTCAGAGGCACAAAATGCGCATGCTTACTAAATCTATCCACCACCACCAAAATCACAATTTTGCCATTAGATAGTGGGAGATCGGTGATAAAATCCATAGACAGGTGAGTCCATAGTCTATCCGGAATTGGACCACCAAAACAGCGTAGCAATGGCTCTACGGGTGGCCAAGATCCCAGGATGCCCACTCAGGGCAGTCGTGGAACTCCAGGAGCACCGGTAGGTGTCAGGTACCAACGGAGGAGCAAAAGTTTCAGACTCACAAATCTCCTGCTACAATGCCGAGAAAACCTCAGCCACAACCACTCCGTGCTGAAGAATGGTGGCAGGAGGTTCAGGAGGTGATATTGGCTCCAAGATAAGAGATAAGGCATCAGCCTTGAAATTCTTGGAACCAGGTCTAAAAGTGATAGCAAACTGAAACCGAGAAAAAAAAGTGACCACCTAGCCTGTCTCTGTGTCAGTCATTTGGCCGAATCATTGTAGGACAGGTTCTTGTGATTTGTAATCACCGTGATTCGATGGACAGCCCCTCCAAAATATGCCTCCATTCTTCAAAAGCCAGTTTGATGGCTAATAACTCCCGGTTACCCACATCATAATTCCTTTCAGAGGGAGAAAACTTCTTAGAGAAGAAGGCACAGAGTCTTAAATTGGTAAAAGTGGTGGGTGCCTGGGATAACACCGCCCCCATCTCCACCTTTGAGGCATATACCTCAACAATAATTGGTTCCGATGGATCTGGTTGGATCAATACAGGGGCAGACATAAAACATTTCTTCAAAAAAGAAAATGCCGTAATAGTTGAGGCCGACCAATTTTTAATATCAGCTCCCTTTCGGGTCAGATCAGTGAGGGGTTTGACCACCTGGGAAAATCACTTAAAGGGAACCTGTCACCCCGAAAATCACGGGTGAGGTAAGCCCACCGGCATCAGGGGCTTATCTACAGCATTCTCTAATGCTGTAGATAAGCCCCCGATGTTACCTGAAAGAGGAGAAAAAGACGTTAAATTATACTCACCCAGGGGCGGTCCCACTGCTGGTTCGGTCGGATGGGTGTCTCTGGTCTGCTGCGGCGCCTCCCATCTTCATTCCAAGACGTCCTCTTCTGATCTTCAGCCATGGCTCCGGCGCAGGCGTACTTTGTCTGCCCTGTTGAGGGCAGAGCAAAGTACTGCAGTGCGCAGGCGCCAGGCCTCTCTGACCTTTCCAGCGCCTGCGCACTGCAGTACTTTGTTCTGGCAACAAGATTCATGGGAGTCTTCAACCTAACAGTCCCTAACTTACATTTGGCCACCAATTTAGAATCAATCAAGTTCAGGGATGACCCACAGTCCAAAAAAGCTGAAGTGGAAGTAAAGCGGTTCTCAACCCCCAGTTCCACATCCAACAGTAATTCTAGAAACAAGTAAAATGGTACTTGAGGGTCCGGACAACCTTCTCGGTAGTTACCCAGACTTATGTGTTTCCCAGTGCCTAGGGAATCAGAGGGCAGTTGGGACAGTCCCTCTTCCAGTGTCCAGGATTACCGCAGTAAAAACCTAGTTTTCCTTCCTGCTGCCGCCTTCTCTCTCTCTCATTGATGGTGGTGGTATCCTCTGTCTCCATGGGTTCGTAATGTGATGGAACATCAGAGTTTACCGGGAGTAAAGGAACTTCACATTGCATGACATACCTCTCCAGTAATCTCTGATCCATCCGGATAGCCTGAGTCATGGCTTCCTCCAGGGAACTGGGTGGAGAGCAAGAGAGTCTTTAAGATGGTCCGAAAGTCCCCTCCTGAACTGACACTGGAGCGCAGAATCGTTCCAGAACACCTCATTGGACCACCATCTAAATTCTGAACAGTACCACTCGGCAGAGAGTTTTCCCTGAAAGAGACCCATGATAGTGTCCTCTGCCAACCTAACATGTTCAGGTTTGTCAAAGATCAGTCCTAAGGCCTCAAAGAACCAATTCACAGACATTCTTTCGTGGGCGGTCGGTAGTAAAGAAAAAGCCCAAGACTACAGACCCTCCCTCAGTAAAGATATTATTATCCCCACCCGCTGACTCTCATTCCCAGAGGATCTAAGGAAAAGCAACAGCTTGCAATTTTCCCTGAAAATACAGAATTTATCCTTCTTCCCAGAAAAGGTGTCAGGAAGTTTGACAGAGGGCTCAAGAGAGTGCAGAGAAATACTGTATCAACAAAATAACCTGACTTACTGATAGAGGTGGAAGAAGTACCCAAATCCATTTTTACTTCTCAGTCAGCTCTCTCTGCAACTTACTATGGGATGTGGCCAGAACCCTATGCTCCACCAATAATTCCTGCATCATCTGTATCAGGCTGGAAGCTTGATCAGCCAAGGTGCGGAGTGGATCCATAGTACAGAAAGAATGAGAGGAAAAAAGCAAAAAACTAAAATCTTCACTATGTTGGTCAGTTATAATGTCGTCCCGCTGCAGGTACGAGAGACCTCCACCAGAGGGCGATAGAGCAAAGGTGTCATGATCTAGGCTTCGTCTTGGGCAGGTCTGGGTTAATATGTGTTGCCTCTTTCTGGTTCTGGGGCGGCTATTTAATGCTGGTGCTTCCTGGGTCTGGTGTCGGTGATACTTCCGTGTTGTCGGTTAGTGGTTGGTGACCCAGGTTACCTATCTGTAATCATTATGCCTCTGTGCATGTGAGTTTTGTTGTGTATGATCCGGTTTTGTCCCTGACTTCTGCCTCTGTTTTCTGCTCGGTACTTATCAGTCCTTCCTGGTTTTCTGACCCCCTGGCTCGCCTCGGTTTACTTTCCTGTCTTGTCCCTGGTACCTAGCTCTAATCTGGCTTTTGACCCCCGGCTCCCTTCTGACTAAATTATTGTTCAGTGCCCTGTGCTCCACAGAGGACGTTAGACAGAGACATAGGTCAGAAAATAAGCTGAGTCAAAACACAATGGGGTCTGATCACAGGGGAAAAGGCTAAAGATACCCTCACACTGAACGATATCGCTAGTGATCCGTGACGTTGCAGCGTCCTGGCTAGCGATATCGTTGAGTTTGACACGCAGCAGCGATCTGGATCCTGCTGTGCCATCGTTGGTCGGCGCAGAAAGTCCAGAACTTTATTTTGTCGCTGGTCTCCCGCAAACATCGCCGAATCGGCGTGTGTGACGCCGATTCAGTGATGTCTTCACTGGTAACCAGGGTAAACATCGGGTTACTAAGCGCATGGCCGCGCTTAGTAACCCGATGTTTACCCTGGTTACCAGTGTAAATGTAAAAAAAAACAAACACTACATACTTACATTCCGGTGTCTGTCCCCCAGCGCTGTGCTTCTCTGCACTGACTGAGCGCCGGCCGGAAAGCACAGCGGTGACGTCACCGCTGTGCTCTGCTTTCCGGCGGCGCTTACACAGTGCAGAGAAGCACAGCGCCGGGGGACAGACACCGGAATGTAAGTATGTAGTGTTTGTTTTTTTTTTACATTTATACTGGTAACCAGGGTAAACATCGGGTTACTAAGCGCGGCCCTGCGCTTAGTAACCCGATGTTTACCCTGGTTACCCGGGGACTTCGCATCATTGGTCGCTGGAGAGCTGTCTGTGTGACAGCTCTCCAGCGACCACACAGCGACGCTGCAGCGATTGGGATCATTGTCTAGATCGCTGCAGCATCGCTAAATGTGACGGTACCTTAAGTCAGGGACAGGTACAGGGAACGAGCAAGCACCGGGAGTCAGGAAACAGCAAGAGGACAAATCAGGAAGTAACAGGGTCAGCTGCTCAAGCTGGAACTATAACTGACATGGGCTGTCAGCAGCAGTGCAGAGAAATAGCCTACCATGCACCAAAGAGAGGCAGAGAAAGTTTAACCCACATATGACCAGGATGGGGAAGACATGGAAGAAAGCAAGCCCTGACCTGGATCATGACAATTGGTTAAATCTTTTCCAACCCCTTCCCTCTCCTCAGGGCTACCATCAGGGCATTACTGCCCTTACTGGTGTATGGGGCCCGGTGAGGAGGGGCTCCCATCCAGGACACCCTCATCGCCAGGCCCCAGGGGCAGGATTAGGCCGTTTGCCCAGTAACATATGGGGGCAGGATGGAGACATGTGGGAGGGAGCAGGATGGATACCTATGGGGGCAGGATTGAGACATGAGAGAGCAGGATGGAGACATATTAGAGGCAGCATGGAGACAAATGGAGGGCAGCATGGAGACATATGGGGGAAAGATGGAGACATGGGGGGCAGGATGGTGACATGTGGGTGTACAGGATGGCAACATATATGATGGAGACATATGAGGGGCAGGATAGAAATATATGGGGGCAGGATGGAGACATGGGGGGGGCAGAATCAAGACATCTGTGGCCAGGATGGGAAGACATATGGGGCTATGATGTAGACACATGGGGCCATGATGGGATGACATGTGATTGCAGATGGAGACACATGGGGCCAGGAATGAGACACATGGGGGCAGAATGAGGAGTGTTATTACAGGAAGGTGCCCGCATGTAGGACATTATTACTGTAGGGGCTAATTCAAGGAAATTATTACTGTTGTGATGTATTTTATTTTTGAGGATTCTGTTTTCAGTGGGGGGGTCCTGTTACTGTGCAGGGCAAGTGCCACGAAACCTGATGACCAAAGGGGAGGTTGGTCAGTGGACGGCATGACACAGAACAGGATGGTAAAGGGGTGAGAAAGGCCCTACCGATAGGGAAATTAGGAATGTCACCTCCTGCTCAAACCTGAGCCTGACGCTGCACTCCTCTAATGCCCTACTTGGGTCCTTCCCCCCACCGTCATCAGGAACCTCGTCCCTCACTGTCACCTCACACTGCTGTGGCTGATGCACTGGCCAGCAAGGGTGCTTGTCTTACCACTGCAAATAGTACACAACAAGGGACACTGACAAACATGAGACTGACGAGGTAATAACACAACTTAGCTTTACAACCTCCTCTGCTGCAAACCACACAGCAGAATAAAGGCAACAGGGTCACAAACTCACGAAACCAACTGATACACCACAGCAGCCAGCGAGCTCTATACTCCAGGCTTGGTTACTGTAGATTGCTCTATCACCGACAGTGAGCTGATGCATCAGGTGACTATTTACAGGATGGTGGAAGTGGTCACTACCCACATCAGCTGACCTGGAACTCTGCAGTTGCAGCAAGGGAAACTGACATTAACCCCGGCTAGCTTGAAGGGTAAAAAGCCACATTTAAATCATAGTGGAACCAGAGCTGCCACGAATCCAAAAATAGATCATGACAGCAATATTGTTGCTTGTTTTTCTTTTTCTGGCTTGTGTAGAAGTAGGGGAAAAATTGGGGAATGTGCTCTAGATAACTGTTTTTTTCTGCAGAGATGAGTTCTGGCTGGAAGAAGTGATGGCAGTCGGCACTGGATGAAGAAGCAAAGCGAGGATGAATATATTCAACTAGAGATGTAACTGGTAAGTCAATGTGTTACTTGTACACTTACACAATATACTATATAGTGTATACAGAGCTCCTGGTGATCCCTATATTACCTGTAAACTACACACTTTATATTGAACTCCTGTATATGATGTTATTGGTGATCACTGTAGTACCTGTACATTATACACTATATACAGAGCTCCTGTGAATAATGTCTGGTGAGTCACTATTACCTGTACACTAACACTATACACTGCACACTATGTACAGAGTTCCTGTGGTTTATGGCCCTTATGGTAATATTAGTAGTGTTTTTTTAATTAATGATCAGTATTGCAATATGTGGTCTGGCCATGGTGTGATGGTATTTGTCCCTTGTATGTGGTATTAGTCATGCTGCTGCATTGCCGTACAGCGCAACCTCCACCATGGGGAGCTTCAGAGGGAAGTGAGACTGCACACACAGAGCAGCAGAACAAACACCACCAAGTGGCGATTGAGTGGTCAGACAAACCGAGACAAAAGCACAAGATAGCATGACAGTATAAAAGGATTAGGCAGAATGGATAGTCAGGACGTAGCAAGAGATCAGTAAACCAGAATGGGCAATATAAGGTACAATAGGGACAAACAGTAACAGAGTCAATAGCCAAGCCAGGAGGTCAGAACTGGAGAATCAAGCAGATAAACAGACTTTGGGCTTGTTTCCATTTGCGAGAAACACGTCCGTGTCTCGCATGTGGAAACAAAGCTCTGGTGCCGGCACTCCGGAGCAGAGCGTGCGGCTGCATGTATTGCTATGCGGCCGCACGCTCCGCTCCCAAGTGCCGGCGCCAGAGCTTCGTTTCCACATGCGAGACACGGACGTGTTTCTCGCAAATGGAAACAAGCCCAAACAGAGAAACACTGGGAAAAGGGCAGAAAGAGGGAGTTAACAGACACAGGACAAGTCAGGGTTCACAGCAGGACAAATCAAGAGCTATCAGCACGGTCAGGTTCACACGCCAAAGGCAGAACTATAGCTGACACTGCCCGCAAGATTCATGGGAGCTAAATAGCAAAACTGAACCCAGTATGAGGCAGAGCAAAGTTAACATGATCCACCCGGAAAAAGGGCAGACAGGAATAAACCCTGGAACGGATCATGACAGTATTATTGTTCATTTAACCCCTTTCCGATGTTGGGCGTAATAGTATGCCAACATTGAAATCCCTCCCTTTGATGTGTTGGCTCTGGCACTGAGCTCACATCTTTCTCAGCACATGTCAACTGTTTTGAACAGCTGACATATGCCTCTAACAGCCACGGGTGGAATCACGATCCACCCGCAGCTGTTAACCTGTTAAATGCTGCTGTCAATCTCTGACAGTGGCATTTCACTTGCACTTACCGGAAGAATGCCGGGTATCCCGCCCATTGGTGACTCGGGTCACCGATGGGTTTTCATGACAACTAGAGATCTCCAGCAGACCTCTATGGTAGTCATAGCCAGACTGCTGTGAGCGCCGCCTGATGGTCGACGCTCATAGCAAGTGAGCATTTCTGCTACACACAGGTGATCAGACAACTGCAGCTTTTAGTCTCTCATAGAGACTATTGAAGCATGCCAAAAGTAAAAAAAAAGTTTTTAAAAATATTTAAAAAATAAAAAATATATAAAAGTTTAAATCACCCACCCCCCTTTGCACCATTCAAAATAAAACAATTAAAAAAAATCGCAGAATTCCGAATCACCTGATCTGTCAATATAAAAGAAGAATTAATTGATCGCTAAACGGAGTAACGAGAAAAAAAATCAAATGGTCAGAATTACTTTTTTGGTCACCACTACGTTGCAATAAAATGCAATAACGGGCGATAAAAAGATCATATCTACACCAAAATGGTATCATTAAAAACATCACCCTAATGTGCAAAAAATAAGCCATCACCCAGCCCCAGAGCATGAAAAAGGTCGGGGACACACACAACGTATAAAAAAACGGTCCGTTTTTGACGGAGGAGAATCGCAAAATTTTTTACAAAACAGTGATCCGAGTGCAGTGCGAGGATGCGATTTTCTCTCATCAATTGATCCGTGTGACATCCGTATGGCATCCGTACTGCGTGTTTTTATCGCAGGCTTGCAAAACCAACATACGCCAATACAAGGGATCCATGTGTCAAAAAAACAAACATATATACTGTCTATATATATATATATATATATATATATATATATATGTCAGTAGACACATATATGTATATATATTAATATTTCATCCAGCGCGATATAGCAGAAAGCCGGTAATTCAATTGCCGGCTTCTGCTTTCTCCTTCCTAAAACCCGACATGATTTGAGACCTGGTTTACATAAAGTAAACCATGTCTTCTCCCCATTTTTTTGCATATTCCACACTACTAATGTCAGTAGTGTGTCTATGCAAAATTTGGCCGTTCTAGCTATTAAATTAAGGGGTTAAATGGCGGAAAAAATTGGCGTGGGCTCCCGCACAATTTTCTCCGCCAGAGTAGAGAGAAATGGGGAGAAGACATGGTTTACTGTATGTAAACCAAGTCTCAAATCATGTCGGGTTTTAGGAAGGAGAAAGCAAAAGCCGGTAATTGAATTACCGGCTTTAAAGCTGTCTAGCGCTGGAAGAAATATTAATATATATATATATATATATATATGTGTCTCACTGACATATATATATATATATATATATATATATATACCTATTCTATGTGTACACATTTATTCTATCTATTCTATTCTAAGCTGTCAGTGTGATTTTACTGTACACCGCACTGAATTGCCGGCTTTTCTCTCTAACAGCGCTGCGTATTCCTCGCAAGTCACACTGCTGGTCCGTGTGTGATCCGTATTTTTGGGGCTTCCATAGACTTTCATTGGCGATTCTCAGCCGCGAAACGCTGACAATCGCAGCATGCTGCGATTTCACTCGGATCCTGAATACGGCCGAGAAAATAGCGGATGATGGGAGCTGCCCCATAGATTAACATTGGGACGAGTGCTATGCGATTTTTTATCGCATTGCACTCGTCCGTATTACGGTCTAGTGTGACCCCGGCCAAATAGAGATGCTACAGGTCTATGAAAATGGCACCATTTTTTTTTTAACCCCTTTACCCCCAAGGGTGGTTTGCACGTTAATGACCGGGCCAATTTTTACAATTTCTGACCACTGTCCCTTTATGAGGTTATAACTCTGGAACGCTTCAATGGATCCTGGTGATTCTGACATTGTTTTCTCGTGACATATTGTACTTCATGACAATGGTAAAAATTATTTGATAGTACCTGCGTTTATTTGTGAAAAAAACGGAAATTTGGCGAAAATTATGAAAATTTCGCAATTTTCCAACTTTGAATTTTTATGCAATTAAATCACAGAGATATGTCACACAAAATACTTAATAAGTAACATTTCCCACATGTCTACTTTACATCAGCACAATTTTGGAAACAAAATTTTTTTTTGTTAGGGAGTTATAAGGGTTAAAAGTTGACCAGCAATTTCTCATTTCTACAACACCATTTTATTTTAGGGACCACATCTCATTTGAAGTCATTTTGAGGGGTCTATATGATAGAAAATACCCAAGTGTGACACCATTCTAAAAACTACACCCCTCAAGGTGCTCAAAACCATATTCAAGAAGTTTATTAACCCTTCTGGTGCTTCACAGGAATTTTTTGAATGTTTAAATAAAAATGAACATTTAACTTTTTTCACAAAAAATTTAATTCAGCTCCAATTTGTTTTATTTTACCAAGGGTAACAGGAGAAAATGGACCCCAAACATTGTTGTACAATTTGTCCTGAGTATGCCAATACCCCACATGTGGGGGTAAACCACTGTTTGGGCGCATTGCAGAGCTCGGAAGCGAAGGAGTGCCATTTGACTTTTCAATGCAAAATTGACTGGAATTGAGATGGGACGCCATGTTTCGTTTGGAGAGCCCCTGACGTGGCTAAACATTGAAACCCCCCACAAGTGACACCATTTTGGAAAGTAGACCCCCTAAGGAACTTATCTAGAGGTGTGGTGAGCACTTTGACCCACCAAGTGCTTCACAGAAGTTTATAATGTAGAACCGTAAAAATAAAAAATCATATTTTTTCACAAAAATTATCTTTTTGCCCCCAATTTTTTATTTTCCCAAGGGTAAGAGAAGAAATTGGACCCCAAAAGTTGTTGTACAATTTGTCCTGAGTACGCTGATACCCCATATGTGGGGGTAAACCACTGTTTGGGTGGATGGGAGAGCTCGGAAGGGAAGGAGCGCCGTTTGACTTTTCAAAGCAAAATTGACAGGAATTGAGATGGGACGCCATGTTGCGTTTGAAGAGCCACTGATGTGCCTAAACATTGAAACCCCCCACAAATGACACCATTTTGGAAAGTAGACCCCCTAAGGAACTTATCTAGAGGTGTGGTGAGCACTTTGACCCACCAAGTGCTTCACAGAAGTTTATAATGCAGAGCCGTAAAAATAAAACAAAATTTTTTTCCCACAAAAATTATTTTTTTAGCCCCCAGTTTTGTATTTTCCTGAGGGTAACAGGAGAAATTGGACCCCAAAATTTGTTGCCCAATTTGTCCTGAGTGCGATGATACACCATATGTGGGGGGAACCACTGTTTGGGCACATGGGAGGGCTCAGAAGGGAAGGAGTGCCATTTGAATGCAGACTTAGATGGAATGGTCTGCAGGTGTCACATTGCGTTTGCAGAGCCCCTAATGTACCTAAACAGTAGAAACCCCCCACAAGTGACACCATTTTGGAAAGTAGACCCCCTTAGGAACTTATCTAGATGTGTGCTGAGCGCTTTGACCCACCAAGGGCTTCACAGAAGTTTATAATGGAGAGCCGTAAAAATAAAACAAAAATTTTTTCCCACAAAAATTATTTTTTAGCCCCCAGTTTTGTATTTTCCCGAGGGTAACAGGAGAAATTCGACCCCACAATTTGTTGTCCAATTTGTCCTGAGTGCGCTGATACCCCATATGTGGGGGGGAACCACTGTTTGGGCGCATGGGAGGGCACGGAAGGGAAGGAGCTCCATTTGGAATGAGGACTTAGATGGAATGGTCTGCAGGTGTCACATTGCATTTGCAGAGCCCCTAATGTACCTAAACAGTAGAAACCCCCCACAAGTGACACCATTTTGGAAACTAGACCCCCTAAGGAACTCATCTAGATGTGTTGTGATAGCTTTAAACCCCCAAGTGTTTCACTACAGTTTGTAACGCAGAGCCGTGAAAATTAAAAAAAAAAATCTTTCCCCCCAAAATTATTTTTTAGCCCCCAGTTTTGTATTTTCCCGAGGGTAAGAGGAGAAATTCGACCCCAAAAGTTGTTGTCCAATTTGTCCTGAGTACGCTGATACACCGTATGTTGGGGGAAACCACCGTTTGAGCGCATGGTAGAGCTCGGAAGGGAAGGAGCGCCATTTGGAATGCAGACTTAGATGGAATGGTCTGCAGACGTCACATTGCGTTTGCAGAACCCCTAATGTACCTAAACGGTAGAAACCCCCCACAAGTGACCCCATATTGGAAACTAGACCCCCCAGGGAACTAATCTAGATGTGTTGTGAGAACTTTAAACCCCCAAGTATTTCACTACAGTTTATAACGCAGAGCCGTGAAAATAAAAAATCTTTTTTTTCCCACAAAAAATATGTTTTAGCCCCGAGTTTTGTATTTTCCCAAGGGTAGCAGGAGAAATTGGACCCCAAAAGTTGTTGTCCTATTTGTCCTGAGTACGCTGATACCCCATATGTTGGGGTAAACCCCTGTTTGGGCACACGGGAGAGCTCGGAAGGGAAGAAGCACTGTTTTACTTTTTCAACGCAGAATTGGCTGGAATTGAGATCGGACGCCATGTCGCATTTGGAGAGCCCCTGATGTGCCTAAACAGTGGAAACCCCCCAATTATAACTGAAACCCTAATCCAAACACATCCCTAACCCTAATCCCAACAGTAACCCTAACCACACCTCTAACCCTGACACACCCCTAACCCTAAACCCAACCCTATTCCCAACCGTAAATGTAATCTAAACCCTAACTGTAACTTTAGCCCCAACCCAAACTATAGCCCTAGCCCTAACCCTAATCCTAACCTTAACCCTAGCCCTAACCCTAGCCCTAACCCTAACCCTAGCCCTAACCCTAACCCTAACCCTAGCCCTAGCCCTAACCCTAGCCCTAACCCTAACCCTAGCCCTAAACCTAACCCTAACCCTAGCCCTAACCCTAGCCCTAACCCTAGCCCTAATGGGAAAATGGAAATAAATACATTTTTTTAATTTTTCCCTAACTAAGGGGGTGATGAAGGGGGGTTTGATTTACTTTTATAGCGGGTTTTTTAGCGGATTTTTATGATTGGCAGCCGTCACACACTGAAAGACGCTTTTTATTGCAAAAAATATTTTTTGCGTTACCACATTTTGAGAGCTATAATTTTTCTATATTTTGGTCCACAGAGTCATGTGAGGTCTTGTTTTTTGCGGGACGAGTTGATGTTTTTATTGGTAACATTTTCGGGCACGTGACATTTTTTGATCGCTTTTTATTCCGATTTTTGTGAGGCAGAATGACCAAAAACCAGCTATTCATGAATTTCTTTTGGGGGAGGCGTTTATACCGTTCCGCGTTTGGTAAAATTGATGAAGAAGTTTTATTCTTCGGGTCAGTACGATTACAGCGACACCTCATTTATATCATTTTTTTTATGTTTTGGCGCTTCTATACGATAAAAACTATTTTATAGAAAAAATAATTATTTTTGCATCACTTTATTCTCAGGACTATAACTTTTTTATTTTTTTGCTGATGATGCTGTATGGTGGCTCGTTTTTTGCGGGACAAGATGACGTTTTCAGCGGTACCATGGTTAGTTATATCTGTCTTTTTGATCGCGTGTTATTCCACTTTTTGTTCAGCGGTATGATAATAAAGCGTTGTTTTTTGCCTCGGTTTTTTTTTTTTTTTTCTTACGGTGTTTACTGAAGGGGTTAACTAGTGGGCCAGTTTTATAGGTCGGGTCGTTACGGACACGGCGATACTAAATATGTGTACTTTTATTGTTTTTTTTTTTTTATTTAGATAAAGAAATGTATTTATGGGAATAATATTTTTTTTTTTTTTCATTATTTTGGAATATTTTTTTTAATTTTTTTTACACATTTGAAATTTTTTTTTTTACTTTTTTACTTTGTCCCAGGGGGGGACATCACAGATCAGTGATCTGACAGTTTGCACAGCACTCTGTCAGATCACTGATCTGACATGCAGCGCTGCAGCCTTCACAGTGCCTGCTCTGAGCAGGCTCTGTGAAGCCACCTCCCTCCCTGCAGGACCCGGATCCGCGGCCATCTTGGATCCGGGGCTGGAGGGAGCAGGGAGGGAGGTGAGACCCTCGCAGCAACGCGATCACATCGCGTTGCTCCGGGGGTCTCAGGGAAGCCCGCAGGGAGCCCCCTCCCTGCGCGGTGCTTCTCTGTACCGCCGGCACATCGCGATCATCTTTGATCGCGGTGTGCCGGGGGTTAATGTGCCGGGGGTGGTCCGTGACCGCTCCTGGCACATAGTGCCGGATGTCAGCTGCGATAAACAGCTGACACCCGGCCGCGATCGGCGGCGCTCCCCCCGTGAGCGCTGCCGATCGCATATGACGTACTATTGCGTCCTTGGGAAGTAAAGCCCACCCCACATGGACGCAATAGTACGTCTAATGGCAGAAAGGGGTTAAACCAAAGTTTGGATGTTTTTTTTGCCACTTAAATAAAAAAGAACCTAGACATGTTTGTTGTCTATGAACTTGTAATGACGTGGAGAATCATAATGGCAGGTCAGCTTTAGCATTTAGTGTACATGGTAAAAAAACAACTGTGGAATTGCACTTTTTTTTGCCAATTTCACCACAGTTGGAATTTTTTTCCTGTTTTCCAGTACACGATATGTTAAAACCAATGGTGTCGTTCAAAAATACAACTTGTCCTGCAAAAACCAAGCCCTCACATGACCATTTTGACTGAAAACTAAAAAGTTATGGCTCTGGGAAGAAGGGGAGCAAAAAACAAAAATGCAATAGCTAAAATACCTCTGGTCATGAAGGGGTTGCAAAAAATGTATGTTACACATTCCCTTAACCCCTTTACCCCCAAGGGTGGTTTGCATGTTAATGACCAGGCCAATTTTTACAATTCTGACCACTGTCCCTTTATGAGGTTATAACTCTGGAACGCTTCAACAGATCCCGGTTGTTCTGACAATGTTTTCTCATGACATATTGTACTTCATGGTACTGGTAACACTTATTTTATATTACCTGCGTTTATTTGTGAAAATAACAGAAATTTGGCGAAAATTTTAAAAATTTCGCAATTTTCAAACTGTGAATTTTTTTGCAATTAAATCACAGAGATATGTCGCACAAAATACTTAAAAAGTAACATTTTCCACATGTCTACTTTACATCAGCACAATTTTGGAACCCAAATTTTTTTTTTGTTAGGGAGTTATAAAGGCTAAAAGTTGACCAGCAATTTCTCATTTTTACAACACCATTTTTTTTTAGGGCCTACGTCTCATTTGAAGTCATATTGAGGGGTCTATATGATAGAAAATAACCAAGTGTGACACCATTCTAAAAACTGCACCCCTCAAGGTGCTCAAAACCACATTCAAGAAGTTTATTAACCCTTCAGATGTTTCACAAGAATTTTTGGAATATTTAAATAAAAATGAACATTTAACTTTTTTTTACAGAAAATTTACTTCAGCTCCAATTTGTTTTATTTTACCAAGGGTAACAGGAGAAAATGGACCATACAAGTTATTGTACAATTTGTCCTGAGTATGCTGATACCCTATTTGTGGGGGTAAACCACTGTTTGGGCGCATGGGAGAGCTCGGAAGGGAAGGAGCGCCGTTTGACTTTTCAATGCAAAATTGACAGGAATTGAGATGGGACGCCATGTTGCGTTTGGAGAGCCACTGATGTGCCTAAACATTGGAAGCCCCACAAGTGACACCATTTTGGAAAGTAGACCCCCTAAGGAACTTATTTAGATGTGTGGTGAGCACCTTGACCCACCAAGTGCTTAACAGAAGTTTATAATACACAGCCGTAAAAATAAAAAATCATATTTTTTTACAGAAATGATCTTTTTGCCCCCAATTTTTTATTTTCCCAAGGGTAAGAGAAGAAATTGGACCACAAAAGTTGTTGCACAATTTGTCCTGAGTATGCTGATACCCCATATGTGGGGGTAAACCACTGTTTGGGCACATGGCAGAGCTCGGAAGGGATGGAGCGCTATTTGACTTTTCAATGCAAAATTGACTGGAATTGAGATGGGATGCCATGTTGCGTTTAGAGAGCCACTGATTTGCCTAAACATTGAAGCCCCGCACAAGTGACCCCATATTGGAAACTAGACCCCCCCAAGGAACTTATCTGGATTGTTGTGAGAACTTTGAACCCCCAAGTGTTTCACTACAGTTTATAACGCAGAGCCGTGAAAATAAAAATTCTTTTTTTTTTCCACAAAAATTATTTTTAGCCCCCAGTTTTGTATTTTCCCAAGGGTAACGGGAGAAATTGGACCCAAAAGTTGTTGACAAATTTGTCCTGAGTACGCTAATACCCCATATGTGGGTGGGGAACCACCGTTTGGGTGCATGGGAGAGCTTGGAAGGGAAGGAGCGCCATTTGGAATGCAGACTTAGATGGAATGGTCTGCAGGCATCACATTGCATTTGCAGAGCCTCTAATGTACCTAAACAGTAGAAATCCCCCACAAGTGACCCCATATTGGAAATTAGACCCCTCAAGGAACATATCTAGATGTGTTGTGAGAACTTTGAACCCCCAAGTGTTTCACTACAGTTTATAATGCAGAGCCGTGAAAATAAAAAATCTTTTTTTTTCACAAAAATTATTTTTTAGCCCCCAGTTTTGTATTTTTCCAAGGGTAACAATTGAAATTGGACCCCAAAAGTTATTGTCCAATTTATGCTGAGTACGCTAATACCCCATATGTGGGGGGGGGAACCACCGTTTGAGCGCATGGCAGAGCTCGGAAGGGAAGGAGTGCCATTTGGAATGCAGACTTAGATGGATTGGTCTGCAGGCATCACATTGCATTTGCAGAGCCCCTAATGTATCTAAACAATAGAAACCCCCCACAAGTGACCCCATATTGGAAACTAGACCCCCCAAGAAACTTATATAGCTGTGTTGTGACAATTTTGAACCCCCAAGTGTTTCACTACAGTTTATAACGCAGAGCCTTAAAAATAAAAAATCATTTTTTTCCACAAAAATTATTTTTTAGCCCCCAGTTTTGTATTTTTTTAAGGGTAACAGTTGAAATTGGACCACAAAAATTGTTGTCCAATTTGTCCTGAGTACGCTGATACCCCATATGTGAGGAGGAACCACCGTTTGAGCACATGGCAGAGCTTGGAAGGGAAGCAGCGCCATTTGGAATGCAGACGTAAATGGATTGGTCTGCAGGCGTCACATTGCGTTTGCAGCAGAGTCCCTAATGTACCTAAACAGTAGAAACCCCCCACAACTGACCACATATTGGAAACTAGACCCCCCAAGGAACTTATCTAGATGTGTTGTGAGAACTTTGAACCCCTAAGTGTTTCACTACAGTTTATAACGCAGAGCCGTGAAAATAAAAAATACTTTTTTTCCACAAAAATTATTTTTTAGCCCCCAGTTTTGTATTTTCCCAAAGGTAACAGGAGAAATTGGACCCCAAAAGTTGTTGTCCAATGTGTCCTGAGTACGCTGATACCCCATATGTTGGGGTAAACCCCTGTTTGGAAACCCCCCAATTATAACTGAAACCCTAATCCAAACACACCCCTAACCCTAATCCCAACGGTAACCCTAACCACACCCCTAACCCTGACACACCCCTAACCCTAATCCCAACCCCATTCCCAACCGTAAATGTAATCCAAACCCTAACCCTAACTTTAGCCCCAACCCTAACCCTAACTTTAGCCCCAACCCTTACTGTAGCCTTTACCCTAGCCCCAACCCTAGCCCTAGCCCTAACCCTAACCCTAGCCCTAACCTAACCCTAGCCCTAACCCTAGCCTTAACCCTAACCCTAGCCCTAACCCTAGCCCTAACCCTAATGGGAAAATGGAAATAAATACATTTTTTTTTATTATTTTTCCCTAACTAAGGGGGTGATGAAGGGGGTTTGATTTACTTTTATAGTGGGTTTTTTAGTGGATTTTTATGATTGGCAGTCGTCACACACTAAAAGACGCTTTTTATTGCAAAAAATATTTTTTGCGTTACCACATTTTGAGAGCTATAATTTTTCCATATTTTGGTCCACAGAGTCATGTGAAGTCTTGTTTTTTGCGGGACGAGTTGACGTTTTTAATGGTAACATTTTCGTGCACGTGACATTTTTTGATCGTTTTGTATTCCGATTTTTGTGAGGCAGAATGACCAAACACCAGCTATTCATGAATTTCTTTTGAGGGGGCGTTTTATACCGTTCCGCGTTTGGTAAAATGGATAAAGCAGTTTTATTCTTCGGGTCAGTACGATTACAGCGATACCTCATTTATATCATTTTTTATGTTTTGGCACTTTTATACGATAAAAACTATTTGAAAAAAAAAAATAATTATTTTTGCATCGCTTTATTCTGAGGACTATAACTTTTTATTTTTTCGCTGATGATGCTGTATGGCAGCTCGTTATTTGAGGGACAAGATGACGTTTTCAGCGGTACCATGGTTATTTATATCCGTCTTTCTGATCGCGTGTTATTCCACTTTTTCTTTGGCGGTATGATAATAAAGCATTGTTTTTTGCCTTTTTTTTTTTACGGTGTTCACTGAAGAGGTTAACTAGTGGGACAGTTTTATTGGTTGGGTCGTTACGGACGCGGTGATACTAAATATGTGTACTTTTATTGTTTTTTTTTTAAATTAGCTAAAGAAATGTATTTATGGGAACAATATATATATATATTTTTTTTTTATTTATTTATTTTTTAAACATGTGAATATTTTTTGTACACTATGACATTGCCCCAGGGGGGGGGCATCATGTTATAGTGTAAGATCGCTGATCTGACCCTTTACTGTGCACTGTGTCAGATCAGCGATCTGACGTGCACTCATAGAGGCTTCCCAACGCCTACTCTGAGCAGGCGCTGTGAAGCCACCTCCCTGCAGGACCCAGATGCAGCCCCGTGGCCATTTTGGATCTGGGCCTGCTGCAGGGGTTGCTCTGGGGGTCTCAGGGAAGCCCGCAGGGAGCCCCCTCCCTGCGCAATGCTTCCCTATACCGCCGGAACACTGCAATCTTGTTTGATCGCAGTGTGCCGGGGTTTAATGTGCCGGGGCGGTCCGTGACCGCTCCTGGCACATAGTGCCGTATGTCAGCTGCGATAGTCAGCTGACACCCGGCCGCGATCGGCCGCACTCCCCCCGTGAGCCCGGTCGATCGCTTTGACGTACTATCCCGTCGGTGGTCATATGGGCCCACCCCACCTCGACGGGATAGTACTTCACATGTCAGAAAGGGCTTAAAGAAAAATAAAGAAAAATATACCTAAAAAGATTATTGTGTATTTTAACAAATATTTAATATGTTAGAGTGAGGCCCTGCCAAAAGAGTACCTTTTCATGGTGGTGGTTTAAAAAATCTTTTGGCCAAAACAAAAGCTGGTGACTATGTATGTGATATGGTGTTCGATGGGAACTGTTTATCTGTGATTGGTGAGGAAGTGGTGCAGAAGTAGAGTTTTTCCAAGAGTGGATGGTGGGACTGTGGAAGGTTTGTGGGGTGGAGGTGGAGCTGGGGCGGATCCTGGGTGGAGTCTCAAGGGGGCCAAAAGATTTTCCAGTATTTGGCCCTG
The DNA here is from genome assembly GCF_032444005.1 of Ranitomeya imitator. NCBI lineage: Eukaryota > Metazoa > Chordata > Amphibia > Anura > Dendrobatidae > Ranitomeya > Ranitomeya imitator. Next base: position 284,821,515 of record NC_091282.1, on the reverse strand, counting down.
AAATTTCTGGTGGCAGCCCTGCCTCTCGTAAACTGATCTTTCACACTTAAATATGTCTTGTGAGACAGGATGGATCAGGTAATATGCTTTAGTTTGATGTGACAGCGTTTATACATATCTGTCAGGATGCTTGTATGATTGGTGGGTATCATGTATGTGCCTTATTCTACTAAAAAGGACAGATGCATAACACCTGCTGATCCTGCACATAAACTGGATATACTGGCAGTTTTTTCTAGTGACAACATCATCTGCAGGCAGTGAACATGTATCCTATTCTAATGAATAGAAGAAGTGCACCATACCTGCCTATTGTGCAGGAGTCCCTGCAGGTATGCCTTGATGTGTTATCATTAGTGTTGAGCGATACCTTCCGATATTTGAAAGTATCGGCCGATACCATCCGATACCGGCAAAATATCGGATCTCGCCGATACCGATACCCGATACCAATGCAAGTCAATGTGACACAAATATCGGAAGGTATCCTGGATGGTTCCCAGGGTCTGAAGGAGAGGAAACTCTCCTTCAGGCCCTGGGATCCATAGTCATGTAAAAAATAAAGAATAAAAATAAAAAACATGGATATACTCACCCCTCCGGCGAACCCTGGCTGTCGCCGCTGCGAGCGTCTGCCTCCGTCCTTAAGAATGCTGTGAGTGAAGGACCTTCGATGATGTCGCGATCAGGTGACCGGTCACCTGACCGCTCACCTGACCGCTCATGTGACCGCGACGTCATCAAAGGTCCTTCACTCACTGCATTCTCAGGGACCGAGGCGGACGCTTGCAGCGGTGACAGCCAGGGTTCGTCGGAGGGGTGAGTATATCCATGTTTTTTATTTTTATTCTTTATTTTTTACATGAATATGGATCGCAGGGCCTGAAGGAGAGTTTCCTCTCCTCCAGACCCTGGGAACCATAAGCACCGCACACGCCGAAGATGACTGGGAACTTCCGATTCCGATATCACAAAAATATCGGAACTCGATATCGGAATTCCGATACAGCAAATATCGGCCGATACCCGATACTTGCAGTATCGGAATGCTCAACACTAGTTATCATACCTCCTGTTACCCTCCCGATGCAGAAGTGAATCTCTCTTTCATGGTGACAGCATGGAAAGAGACCCTGATTCCTGGGTTCTATCACTTACTGGGCTGTTTGCAGCAGTTTTTATAAAATCACTGTTTTATCTGCTGCAGATGTAGCAGTTCTCTGAATGCTGATGTGGCGAGCCACAGGGGAAGTGTCAGATGTTTCAGATAGGCCAGCTGGGAGATGTAGTTCCACTGGCAGCAGATTTTAATTTCATGGTACCTGAACTGGGTCTCTAGACCACTAAAAACTTTCCTCATGTCCACAACAATTGTCAATGGTGGGAGGTGGCTCTTATGGAGATGGTATAAGACCCCCCGAGGGCACTCTTGTGGTATCTGGTTGCAGGTGTTGGATAGTCGTGATGTTCATGCAATTTCAACAGCCAGCCACACGTGTGAACTTTTAAATGTAAATGTCTCTCTCACTCAAAGGCAAAGTGGTGGTTGGTCACAGTATAGGTTATACTGCATATTGTGTATATGAAAGAAGGTGTCTTCTATTGAAACAAGCAAGCTTAGGGCCTCTAAGGGCAGATGGAGAACAGTTCTTTTCACTTGTTGTTGGGGGGATTATGCACAGCCCAGGTAATGCTACAGTGATGGAGGGACCTTCATGGGTTGGCCCCCCGTGGTGACACACTAATAGTGTGGAAGTATTCACGGTTTTAGCTCTACAGTTCCATTGCAAGGTGTAGGTTGTACAAAGCTGCGTCGCATGGCGGACACGATGGAATTGGTCCTAGCTAGAAGCACATAGGAAAAACCAGTAGGAAGGAGAGTACTTATTCAGCCTTATATTTCCTTATTGTTTTAGGCTTCACTCCTTTGCTGAGGCGATGTGGAGAATGCTGTCCCCTCAGCGTGGACTGGAATGGTTTCAGGGAGCAGTGGAGCTTCTTTCCCCTGCCTTGACTAGACTGGTTTGTACCAGCTCACAGGAAGTGTGTGCACTGAGCTGCGAGTCTGCTCCCAGCCATTTCTATGGTAGCTTGTTGTGAGATTATTCACCTGACTTTCATACACATACATTGACCAGTTGATAACAGCAAATTATAATGCACATTAATGAATCCTCAGTGTACAGATATGCAATGTGCTACATCTCCTGACACACAGTGCCCACAGTATTACTGGTATACTACTGGATCAAATCTACTACCACACAATAACTGTTTCACTCAGCAGCAGTAGACCGAGTCTGGATTACCACACTGAGCCCTGTGTAACCCCAGCCACACCACTGATTGGCAGCTTTCTTTGTACATTGTGCATAGGTAGAAAGCTGTCAATCAGTTTTGGGGGCAGTGTTTTACCAAGCTCATGAAAATGGAGGACTATATGGCAGCTGGTTTATTGGTTATCTAGTCATATATCACTGGAATCAGGGTTTCCGTCTCTATGCCGCTCTCAGATTAGGTGGCAAAAATCTGGTGACAACTTCTTTCAGGCAATGCCTCTGTGTCTTGTTTCCTACTATTTATCAATATACAGTAATTATATCTGCGTGTAGTGGTACAAGGCTTCTGTTTGTTAATTAAAATCTTAATTTATCAAGATCTGTCAACAGAAAGGAAACACTTAAACCAATTCCAATTGATGCAAATCAGTTAAATGCTAAATACTTAATTACTTTACATTCATCTAATGATCACTGAACTCTGTGTATATTTAGAAACAGGCAGATAAATTGCTTACAGGTAAACCCTGAGCCAGCCTTTTGAAGCGGGAGATTAGTGACAGATTTTGCCCTTGATAGTGATCATGCTCTGCAAGGCATTGAAAGATTGATGATCTGGTAAAAGGTTTAGAAGTTAATTCTTTTGTGATAAGGGCTGTGGAATGCTTGGAAAATGTGTGGTCACAGAGGACAGTTACTAGATCAAATAAAGAGAGGTCAATGAGAAAGATAATGTGCTCATTGAGTGACAAATATCTTTACTAGGACATTTCCTCAAGCTATTTTTGCTTCAATGTGTAGGCTATTGAATATTGAGATTAGAATAAAAAGCACCGAGTTTACCATTATTCATGAATAAAAATATATATATTATTATTATTATTATTTATGTAGTAGCAAATATTTCTTAGTAATGTAAAGAAAATGTTCTCACATCAATCTGTCACTTGGGTTCACAAATGAAATCACAAGCAAATATGAGCATGATCATAGAATGTTAGGAAGTAACATTGCCTTTTGCAGGCATGTACTACGGATTACAGAGAATGAACTTCAATCCCATATTGCAGCCAGCATGCAGCCAGCGGGTAAGGAAAGGGTGAATCAAACACCCGAAAACTCCGCCCATATGACCCAAAACCAGTCCCGCCAAATTCAGGTGACAGGTTCCCTTTAAATAGAAACTGTTCCTATGATACCTGATCCCGCTCATCCCGTCACCAAGTGAGTAGCATTGTTACAATATCTATAGATATATCTAAACACACATACAGTGGTGAAAATAGGTATTTGATACACTACCGATGTGATTTTTTTGTTTTTATTTTTAGATTCTGTATCTCACAGTTGAAGTGTACCTAAGACAAAAAATTTACAGACATTTATATTATAATCATACATTATAGTTGTACTCAGTTCAAATAATATTTAATTTTGAAGCTTTGCCAGCACTATATAAAATATTTGTAGCAAACAATGCCTAAGTTAAGGGACATATTAGCTGTATAAGCGTCACATTGAGCTGAATATACTGAATTAAGCCATCTCTTCGGCCTCTCATCTAAGCTTTGAGCCCATATTCTCCCCCTTCTTTCTTTTTTCTCATCCAATATATCTTAATTGCTATACTGATTGATGAAGTAGAATATTTTAAATAGACAAAGTATAATTTTATAATTTTAAAAATGGAAACCTATATTTTGCAATTGATAAACAACTTGTTATGTAAGTACAACTTTGTCACAATTTTTGTGCTTCAAATAAAAATTAAAAAAACGTTGCACCCAAGAAGTGTGCACCTTGAAGAGAAATATCTCCTTTCTGCTCTGCACTGTCAGCACACCTTACGCTAGGTTCTCATTGCGTTAATGGGACCGCGCGCCCATTAACAGCAATGGGGACGCGCATCACTAGCGCGTGCCATTTTTGGCACGCGCTAGCGATGTGCCGGTGTTTTGTGGTGCGCCGTGGACGCTGCTTGCAGCGTCCGAGGCGCGCCCGCGGTCCGTTCCCCGCTCTCGCAGATCGGAGATCTGCGAGAGCGGGGACGTTTAACGCGACCCCTTTAAAACACATTGCATTAGCGCAATCCGCTAGCGCTAGGCGCTAAACGGATTGCACTAACGCAATCTGAACCTAGCCTTACTCATTGATCTTAGGCCTCTTTCACGCTTCCGTCTTTTTGTTTCCGTCAAAATCCGTCGTTTTGTGAAAAAAACGGATCCAGCAAATGTTTCTGCTGGATCGGTTTTTTTCTCATAGACTTGTATTAGCGACGGCCATTCCACACAAGAGAAAAAGCACAAAAAGTCCCAAATAAAATCAGAATCATAATTTATTTAAAGTTACATATAAAGCAAACAAATTATTAACAACAAGAGTTCACAGACAGAGTAGAATACCTGATTTCACAGGTGCTAGACCCAGGAACCGCCTATGCAATAGTGCATGGGAGAACAAAAAAGGCACCACATTAAGTAAAATTGGTTTAGTGAGAAGTATATAAGGTTGTCAAGGGATATAATACTGCCTAACTACAGCCACAAAAAGAGGTAAGTGTGAATACCAGTAATATTAAATATATGTATTAGGGCAAGAACAGGCAGAACAATAATCCTACTAAACAAAAACCGGTAGTCTAAGGCCGCCGTCACACATGCGAGTTTTACGGACGTAAGAGCGCAGAATCTACGTCCGTAAAACTCGCAAAAAATACGGCACAATTATTCTCTATGCCCCTGCTCCTATTTGCCGTATTTTACTGATCAGTATTATACGGCTTTCTACGGCCGTACAAAATCGCAGCATGCTGCGTTTGTCACCGTACTGCGCAAGAAATACGCCAATGAAAGTCTATGGAAGCGTGAAAAATACGGATTACACACGGACAAGCAGTGTGACTTGCGAGAAATACGCAGCGCTGTTAGAGAGAAAAGCCGGTAATTCAGTGCGGTGTACAGTAAAATCACACTGACAGCTTACAGTCCAATAGATATAATAAATGTGTACACATAGAATAGGTATATATATATATATATATGTCAGTGAGACACATATATGTATATATATTAATATTTATTCCAGCGCTATACAGCTTGAAAGCCGGTAATTCAATTACCGGCTTTTTCCTTCTCCTTCATAAAACCCGACATGATTTGAGACATGGTTTACATACAGTAAACCATGTCTTCTCTCCATTTTTTTTGCAGATTCCACACTACTAATGTCAGTAGTGTGTATCTGCAAAATTTGGCCGTTCTAGCTCTTAAAATAAAGGGTTAACTGGCGGAAAAAATTGGCGTGGGCTCCCGCGCAATTTTCTCCGCCAGAGTAGTAAAGCCAGTGATTGAGGGCAGATATTAATAGCCTGGAGAGGGTCCACGGTTATTGGCCCCCCCCTGGCTAAAAATATCTGCCCCCAGCCACCCCAGAACAGGCACATCTGGAAGATGCGCCTATTCTGGCACTTGGCCACTCTCTTCCCATTCCCGTGTAGCGGTGGGATATGGGGTTAATGCCACCTTGCTATTGTAAGGTGACATTAAGCCTAATTAATAATGGAGAGGCGTCAATTATGACACCTATCCATTATTAATCCAATTGTAGTGAAGGGTTAAATAAAACACAAACACATTCTTTAAAATTATTTTAATGAAATAAAAACAATGGTTGTTGTAGTATTTTATTCAACGCCCAATCCAGTCACTGAAGACCCTCGTTCTGTGAGTAAAGAAACATAATAAACCAACAATATACTTACCCTCCGCAGATCTGTAACGTCCAACGATGTAAATCCTTCTGAAGGGGTTAAAACATTTTGCAGCAAGGAGCTGTGCTAATGCAGGCTGCTCCTCGCTGCAAAACCCCAGGGAATGAGGCTAAAAATAGATCAATGATCTATATTTAGCATCATTTGCGGTGAGGCGCCCTCTGCTGGCTGTTCATAGATCGTGGGAAATTACCTAGAAAGCCAGGGAGCCAGGGAGCTTTCTAGGTAATTTCCCACGATCTATGAACAGCCAGCAGAGGGCGCCTCACCGCAAATGATGCTAAATATAGATCATTGATCTATTTTTAGCCTCATTCCCTGGGGTTTTGCAGCGAGGAGCAGCCTGCATTAGCACAGCTCCTTGCTGCAAAATGTTTTAACCCCTTCAGAAGGATTTACATCGTTGGACGTTACAGATCTGCGGAGGGTAAGTATATTGTTGGTTTATTATGTTTCTTTACTCACAGAACGAGGGTCTTCAGTGACTGGATTGGGCGTTGAATAAAATACTACAACAACCATTGTTTTTATTTCATTAAAATAATTTTAAAGAATGTGTTTGTGTTTTATTTAACCCTTCACTACAATTGGATTAATAATGGATAGGTGTCATAATTGACGCCTCTCCATTATTAATTAGGCTTAATGTCACCTTACAATAGCAAGGTGGCATTAACCCTTCATTACCCCATATCCCACCGCTACACGGGAATGGGAAGAGAGTGGCCAAGTGCCAGAATAGGCGCATCTTCCAGATGTGCCTGTTCTGGGGTGGCTGGGGGCAGATATTTTTAGCCAGGGGGGGGCCAATAACCGTGGACCCTCTCCAGGCTATTAATATCTACTCTGGCGGAGAAAATTGCGCGGGAGCCCACGCCAATTTTTTCCGCCAGTTAACCCTTTATTTTAAGAGCTAGAACGGCCAAATTTTGCAGATACACACTACTGACATTAGTAGTGTGGAATCTGCAAAAAAAATGGAGAGAAGACATGGTTTACTGTATGTAAACCATGTCTCAAATCATGTCGGGTTTTATGAAGGAGAAAGAAAAAGCCGGTAATTGAATTACCGGCTTTCAAGCTGTATAGCGCTGGAATAAGTATTAATATATATACATATATGTGTCTACTGACATATATATATATATATATATATATATATATATATATTCTTTTCTTTTTGGGACACATGGATCACTTCTATAGCGGTATGTTGGTTTTGCAAGCCTGCGAGAAAACCACGCAGTACGGATGCCATACGGATTACATACGGAGGATGCCATGCGCAAAAAACGCTGACACAGCCTGCCTACGGAGGAGCAACGGACCATTTTTTGGGGGACTTTTCAGCGTATTACGGCCGTAATATACGGACCGTATTGTTTTACGCTGTGTGTGACGCCGGCCTAAAAGTAGAGTATGTATCACTTTAAACACCAAAAACATTGCTGGAAGTGCCAGAGAAAGTTCTTACCCATAGTGTTCACTGCGGTAGCCTGAGTGTACAGCCCTAACGTGCGTTCCGCATGGGCTTCCTCGGGGGGTTACGGGACTTTTTTGTGCTCTTTTTCTCTTGTATGGAATGGCTATCTGAGAATGTCCTGTGCCACTGTAGCACCCCTACCACGTGGTCTAAGGGAGATATTGAATTAGGAAATGGTTTTTGTTTAGAATTTTTTGTTTTTGTATTAGCGACGGATTGTGACAGATGGCGTTCCGTTTCAAATCGCTGTCCGTTGGGTGGAGACAACGCACATAGAAACTTTTTTGTGTATGTCAGAAAATCGCCCAGCGATGGATCCTGTGATGTCCGACGATGGCTATAATGGAAACCTATGGACGCAGGATCCGTCACTGACCGTCAAAAGCAGGAATCCAGCGATGGATGCCATCTTTTGAAACTGAGCATGCCTGGAAGAATTTCCAGTCAGGGAAATTCTCTCTCTCTCTCTGTGCATGTGTTTTCCCAGCGAAAAAAGTAGTGAAGACGCATACACAATGTGCGCACATAGCCTTAAATTCTGGCAACAACTGCCTCAACGGATCCGTAAAAAAAAACGGATTCAGTGCATCAGTTTTTTACAATCTGCACAGGATCCGTCTTTTCAACATTTGGACGGATTGTGTCTGATTGTAAAAAATGGAAGTGTGAAAGAGGCCTTATTGCAGGCAGAAAACAGTGTGATGATACTGATGAGTGGGTTGTCCTGCAGGAGAGTTTATGTGTGGGTAGGTAATGCACCATCATTGTAGAAGACCTGTATGAGTATATCAGGCATGTAACAGAATGTGTGTACTGTGAATGTAACAGAGCAGAAATTTATTTTTTATGAATGGTCTAGAAGTATTTAAAGTGCATATTTTTATACTAATAATATTATTATTTATTATTATTATAGCGCCATTTATTTCATGGCGCTTTACATGTGAGGAGGGGTATACATAATAAAAACAAGTACAATAATCTTAAAAAATACAAGACCGGTACAGTAGGAGAGAGGACCCTGCCCACGAGGGCTCACAATCTACAAGGGATGGGTGAGGATACAGTAGGTGATGGTAGTAGGGTTGAGCGACTTTTTATTTTTGGGATCGAGTCGGGTTTTGCGAAACCCGACTATCTCAAAAGTCGAGTCGAGTGAAATCGGCCGATTTTCTAGAAAAGTCGGGGATCGACCGAAACACGAAACCCAATGCAAGTCAAAGGGGAAGCATAGTCGGCAGTGAGTGGGGGCCAGGAAAACACCTACAGTGCCCATTTTCTAGAACCCAGAACCAACTTGTAGGCCTAATGAAGTGTCGAATCAACAACTACTTAACAAGAGCATGAAGATAGAAGCTAGGGAGAGGCAACCTGGAGAACACCTTGGAGCGGCAGACACCGTCTCTACAACCCAGACCCAACGTGTATGCCTAATGCAGTGTTGTTTCAACAACTACTTAACAAGAGCATGAAGATACAAGCTAGGGAAAGGCAACCTGGAGAACACCTTGGAGCGGCAGACACCGTCTCTACAACCCAGACCCAACTTGTAGGCCTAATGCAGTGTTGTTTCAACAACTATTTAACAAGAGCATGAAGACAGAAGCTATGGAGAGGCAACCTGGACAACACCTTGGAGCAGCAGACACCTGTTGTGAATTCTGTGGCAGAGCTCCCTCCTGTGGTCACAAGTGGTACTTCGGCGGATTCTCTCTGTGAGCTTCCGTTGGTGGAGGAAAGTGGTACTGCGGCTTCTGAGTTTCCTTCCTCAGGTGATGTGGTGAAGTCGTTAGGTGCTGCTCTATTTAACTCCACCTAGTGCTTTGATCCTGGCCTCCAGTCTATGTTCTAGTATTGGACCTGTTTCCTCCTGGATCGTTCCTGTGGCCTGTTGCTCTGCATAGCTAAGTTCCGCTTTGCTATTTTGTTTGCTGTTTTTTTCTGTCCAGCTTGCCTATTTGTTTTTTCCTGCTTGCTGGAAGCTCTGGGACGCAGAGGGTGTACCTCCGTGCCGTTAGTTCGGTACGGAGGGTCTTTTTGCCCCCTTTGCGTGGTTTTTGTAGGGTTTTGTGTTGACCGCAAAGTTACCTTTCCTATCCTCGCTCTGTTCAGAAAGTCGGGCCTCACTTTGCTAAATCTATTTCATCTCTACGTTTGTCTTTTCATCTTAACTCACAGTCATTATATGTGGGGGCTTCCTTTTCCTTTGGGGTATTTCTCTGAGGCAAGGTAGGCTTATTTTCTATCTTCAGGCTAGCTAGTTTCTCAGGCTGTGCCGAGTTGCATAGGGAGCGTTAGGCGCAATCCACGGCTGCCTCTAGTGTGGTTGGAGAGGATTAGGGATTGCGGTCAGCAGAGTTCCCACGTCTCAGAGCTCGTTCAATGTTTTTGGGTTATTGTCAGGTCACTGTATGTGCTCTGACCTCTATGTCCATTGTGGTACTGAATTACCTTATCATAACAGTACTGGAGGCCCAAAGTACTAATGATTCTCAATAGAGGGAAAAAAGAAGTTCTGAGACCATTTTTTTTTCTCTGCACTGTGTTTTGCCTTTTTTTTCCCCTAGACATTTGAGTGGTTCAGGACACAGGTGTAGCGATGGACATTAAAGGTCTGTCTTCATGTGTGGATCAGCTCACGGCAAGAGTACAAAATATTCAAGACTTTGTGGTTCAGAATTCTATGTTAGAGCCGAGAATTCCTATTCCTGATTTGTTTTTTGGAGATAGAACTAAATTTCTGAGTTTCAAAAATAATTGTAAACTATTTCTGGCTTTGAAACCTCGCTCCTCTGGTGACCCAGTTCAACAAGTTAGGATCATTATTTCTTTTTTACGTGGCGACCCTCAGGACTGGGCATTTTCTCTTGCGTCAGGAGATCCTGCATTAAGTAATATCGATGCGTTTTTCCTGGCTCTCGGATTGCTGTACGATGAACCTAATTCAGTGGATCAGGCAGAGAAAAATTTGCTGGCTCTGTGTCAGGGTCAGGATGAGATAGAGGTATATTGTCAGAAATTTAGAAAGTGGTCCGTACTCACTCAATGGAATGAAGGTGCGCTCGCAGCTATTTTCAGAAAGGGTCTCTCTGAAGCCCTTAAGGATGTCATGGTGGGATTTCCTATGCCTGCTGGTCTGAATGAGTCTATGTCTTTGGCCATTCAGATTGGTCGACGCTTGCGTGAGCGTAAATCTGTGCACCATTTGGCGGTATTACCTGAGCTTAAACTTGAGCCTATGCAGTGCGATAGGACTTTGACCAGAGTTGAACGGCAAGAACACAGACGTCTGAATGGGCTGTGTTTCTACTGTGGTGATTCCACTCATGCTATCTCTGATTGTCCTAAGCGCACTAAGCGGTTCGCTAGGTCTGCCACCATTGGTACGGTACAGTCAAAATTTCTTCTGTCCGTTACCTTGATCTGCTCTTTGTCATCTTATTCTGTCATGGCATTTGTGGATTCAGGCGCTGCCCTGAATTTGATGGACTTGGAGTATGCTAGGTGTTGTGGGTTTTTCTTGGAGCCCTTGCAGTGTCCTATTCCATTGAGAGGAATTGATGCTACGCCTTTGGCCAAGAATAAGCCTCAGTACTGGACCCAGCTGACCATGTGCATGGCTCCTGCACATCAGGAGGTTATTCGCTTTCTGGTGTTGCATAATCTGCATGATGTGGTCGTGTTGGGGTTGCCATGGCTACAAGTCCATAATCCAGTATTAGATTGGAAATCTATGTCTGTGTCCAGCTGGGGTTGTCAGGGGGTACATGGTGATGTCGCATTTCTGACTATTTCGTCATCCACCCCTTCTGAGGTTCCAGAGTTCTTGTCTGATTACCGGGATGTATTTGATGAGCCCAAGTCCGATACCCTACCTCCGCATAGGGATTGTGATTGTGCTATCGATTTGATTCCTGGTAGTAAATTCCTAAAAGGTCGACTGTTTAATTTATCTGTGCCTGAGCATGCCGCTATGCGGAGTTATGTGAAGGAGTCCTTGGAGAAGGGGCATATTCGCCCGTCATCGTCGCCATTAGGAGCAGGGTTCTTTTTTGTAGCCAAGAAGGATGGTTCGCTGAGACCTTGTATAGATTACCGCCTTCTAAATAAGATCACAATTAAATTTCAGTACCCCTTGCCGTTGTTATCTGATTTGTTTGCTCGGATTAAGGGGGCTATTTGGTTCACCAAGATAGATCTTCGTGGTGCGTATAATCTTGTGCGTATTAAGCGAGGCGATGAATGGAAAACTGCATTTAATATGCCTGAGGGCCATTTTGAGTATCTAGTAATGCCATTCGGACTTGCCAATGCTCCATCAGTGTTTCAGTCCTTTATGCATGACATCTTCTGAGAGTACCTGGATAAATTCCTGATTGTGTACTTGGATGACATTTTGATCTTCTCGGATGATTGGGAGTCTCATGTGAAGCAGGTCAGAACGGTGTTTCAGGTCCTGCGTGCTAATTCTTTGTTTGTGAAGGGATCAAAGTGTCTCTTTGGTGTTCAGAAGGTTTCATTTTTGGGGTTCATCTTTTCCCCTTCTACTATCGAGATGGACCCTGTTAAGGTCCAAGCCATCCATGATTGGACTCAGCCGACATCTCTGAAAAGTCTGCAAAAGTTCCTGGGCTTTGCTAATTTTTATCGTCGCTTCATCTGCAATTTTTCTAGTATTGCTAAACCATTGACCGATTTGACCAAGAAGGGTGCTGATGTGCTCAATTGGTCTTCTGCTGCAGTGGAAGCTTTTCAAGAGTTGAAGCGTCGTTTTTCTTCTGCCCCTGTGTTGTGTCAACCAGATGTTTCGCTTCCATTCCAGGTCGAAGTTGATGCTTCTGAGATTGGAGCAGGGGCTGTTTTGTCGCAGAGAAGTTCTGATTGCTCGGTGATGAAACCATGTGCCTTCTTTTCCAGGAAGTTTTCGCCTGCTGAGCGAAATTATGATGTGGGCAATCGAGAGTTGCTGGCCATGAAGTGGGCATTCGAGGAGTCGCGTCATTGGCTTGAAGGAGTTAAGCATCGCGTGGTGGTCTTGACTGATCATAAGAACTTGACTTATCTCGAGTCTGCCAAGCGGTTGAATCCTAGACAGGCTCGTTGGTCGCTGTTTTTTGCTGTTTTGACTTTGTGATTTCGTACCTTCCGGGCTCTAAAAATGTGAAGGCGGATGCTCTGTCTAGGAGTTTTGTGCCCGACTCTCCGGGTTTATCTGAGCCGGCGGGTATCCTCAAAGAGGGAGTAATTGTGTCTGCCATCTCCCCTGATTTGCGGCGGGTGCTGCAAAAATTTCAGGCTAATAAACCTGATCGTTGTCCAGCGGAGAAACTGTTTGTCCCTGATAGGTGGACGAATAAAGTTATCTCTGAGGTTCATTGTTCGGTGTTGGCTGGTCATCCTGGAATCTTTGGTACCAGAGAGTTAGTGGCTAGATCCTTTAGGTGGCCATCTCTGTCGCGGGATGTGCATTCTTTTGTGCAGTCCTGTGGGATTTGTGCTCGGGCTAAGCCCTGCTGTTCTCGTGCCAGTGGGTTGCTTTTGCCCTTGCCGGTCCAGAAGAGGCCTTGGACACATATCTCTATGGATTTTATTTCAGATCTTCCCGTCTCTCAAAAGATGTCAGTCATTTGGGTGGTCTGTGATCGCTTCTCTAAGATGGTCCATTTGGTACCCTTGTCTAAATTACCTTCCTCCTCTGATTTGGTGCCATTGTTCTTCCAGCATGTGGTTCGTTTACATGGCATTCCAGAGAATATCGTTTCTGACAGAGGTTCCCAGTTTGTTTCGAGGTTTTGGCGAGCCTTTTGTGGTAGGATGGGCATTGACTTGTCTTTTTCCTCGGCTTTCCATCCTCAGACTAATGGCCAGACCGAACGAACCAATCAGACCTTGGAAACATATCTGAGATGCTTTGTTTCTGCTGATCAGGATGACTGGGTGTCCTTTTTGCCTTTGGCTGAGTTCGCCCTTAATAATCGGGCCAGCTCGGCTACCTTGGTTTCGCCGTTTTTCTGCAACTCTGGGTTCCATCCTCGTTTCTCTTCAGGGCAGGTTGAGTCTTCGGACTGTCCTGGTGTGGATACTGTGGTGGACAGGTTGCAGCAGATTTGGACTCATGTAGTGGACAATTTGACCTTGTCCCAGGAGAAGGCTCAACGTTTCGCTAATTGCAGACGCTGTGTGGGTTCCCGACTTCGTGTTGGGGATTTGGTTTGGTTAACTTCTCGTCATATTCCTATGAAGGTTTCCTCTCCTAAGTTTAAACCTCGTTTCATTGGTCCGTATAGGATTTCTGAGGTTCTTAATCCTGTGTCTTTTCGTCTGACCCTTCCAGATTCTTTTTCCATACATAACGTATTCCATAGGTCATTGTTGCGGAGATACGTGGCACCTATGGTTCCATCTGTTGATCCTCCTGCCCCGGTTTTGGTGGAGGGGGAGTTGGAGTATATTGTGGAGAAGATTTTGGATTCTCGTGTTTCAAGACGGAAACTCCAGTATCTGGTTAAGTGGAAGGGTTATGCTCAGGAAGATAATTCCTGGGTCTTTGCCTCTGATGTCCATGCTCCCGATCTTGTTCGTGCCTTTCATATGGCTCATCCTGGTCGTCCTGGGGGCTCTGGTGAGGGTTCGGTGACCCCTCCTCAAGGGGGGGTACTGTTGTGAATTCTGTGGCAGAGCTCCCTCCTGTGGTCACAAGTGGTACTTCGGCGGATTCTCTCTGTGAGCTTCCGTTGGTGGAGGAAAGTGGTACTGCGGCTTCTGAGTTTCCTTCCTCAGGTGATGTGGTGAAGTCGTTAGGTGCTGCTCTATTTAACTCCACCTAGTGCTTTGATCCTGGCCTCCAGTCTATGTTCTAGTATTGGACCTGTTTCCTCCTGGATCGTTCCTGTGGCCTGCTGCTCTGCATAGCTAAGTTCCGTTTTGCTATTTTGTTTGCTGTTTTTTTCTGTCCAGCTTGTCTATTTGTTTTTTCCTGCTTGCTGGAAGCTCTGGGACGCAGAGGGTGTACCTCCGTGCCGTTAGTTCGGTACGGAGGGTCTTTTTGCCCCCTTTGCGTGGTTTTTGTAGGGTTTTGTGTTGACCGCAAAGTTACCTTTCCTATCCTCGCTCTGTTCAGAAAGTCGGGCCTCACTTTGCTAAATCTATTTCATCTCTACGTTTGTCTTTTCATCTTAACTCACAGTCATTATATGTGGGGGCTGCCTTTTCCTTTGGGGTATTTCTCTGAGGCAAGGTAGGCTTATTTTCTATCTTCAGGCTAGCTAGTTTCTCAGGCTGTGTCGAGTTGCATAGGGAGCGTTAGGTGCAATCCACGGCTGCCTCTAGTGTGGTTGGAGAGGATTAGGGATTGCGGTCAGCAGAGTTCCCACGTCTCAGAGCTCGTTCAATGTTTTTGGGTTATTGTCAGGTCACTGTATGTGCTCTGACCTCTATGTCCATTGTGGTACTGAATTACCTTATCATAACAGACACCGTCTCTAGAACCCAGAACCAACTTGTAGGCCTAATGCAGTGTTGTTTCAACAACTACTTAACAAGAGCATGAAGATAGAAGCTAGGGAGAGGCAACCTGGAGAACACCTTGGAGCGGCAGACACCGTCTCTACAACCCAGACCCAACTTGTAGGCCGATTGCAGTGTTGTTTCAACAACTACTTAACAAGAGCATGAAGATAGAAGCTAGGGAGAGGCAACCTGGAGAACACCTTGGAGCTGCAGACACAGTTTGTAAACCCCAACGAAACTTGTGGCCCCAATGCAGTTTTAAAATCCGACAGGCTGAAAACCAGACAATTGCAGCTCATTTTTTTTTAAAAAGGAGGACAGCTGTATTGATTGGCGCAGACAGACACTGCTAGTAGGCCTTACACCACAAAGTTGGCTCGCTGCAGGTTTAAAAAAGGTTACATGGGTACACAGGCAGCACTGATGTGGTCACTGGAGGACAATTGGTAGGAGGGTCCGCAGACAGACTTAGTAGGCCTAAAATTAAAAACTTAGGCTCAATGCAGTTTGAATTATGTTGCAGAGGTACACAGGCAGCATTGGTGTGGTCACCGGAGGACTATTGGTAGAATGGACCGCAGACAGACTTAGTAGGCCTAAAACAACAAAATAGGCTCAATGCAGCTTCGATTATGTGGTAGGGGTACACAGGCAGCATTGGTGTGGTCAGCGGAGGACAATTTGAAGGAGGGACCGCAGACAGACTTAGTAGGCCTAAAATAAATAAATTAGGCTCAATGCAGCTTTGATTATGTGGTAGGGGTACACAGGCAGCATTGGTGTGGTCACCGGAGGACAATTGGTAGGAGGGACCGCAGACAGACTTAGTAGGCCTAAAATTAAAAACTTAGGCTCAATGCAGTTTGAATTATGTTGCAGGGGTACACAGGCAGCATTTATGTGGTCACCGGAGGACAATTGGTAGGATGGACCGCAGACAGACTTAGTAGGCCTAAAACAACAAAATAGGCTCAATGCAGCTTCGATTATGTGGTAGGGGTACACAGGCAGCATTGGTTTGGTCAGCGGAGGACAATTGGAAGGAGGGACCGCAGACAGACTTAGTAGGCCTAAAATAAATAAATTAGGCTCAATGCAGCTTCGATTATGTGGTAGGGGTACACAGGCAGCATTGGTGTGGTCAGCGGAGGACAATTGGAAGGAGTGTCTGACACAGTTAGTACTCCCAAAAAATAAATAGATGTTAATGTCTCGCAAAACAACAAAACAAAAAAAAAAAGGGTGGCATACTTAGGTACAGGGGTGGGCTCCTCTGCTGACTTTCAGACATAGTAATTTGGCGCAAAGTATTTACTGGTGTAAATATAGGACACAGCCCCTGACTATTTTAACTAGCATTATACACGTCAACAAACTGGCATTGTCAGTGCCAGGCATTGAAATATTTCAGCGCATAGACTAAACATTGGTGGAGCTGTGAGAGATAATTTTGCAAGTTGTAGAGCACTGTTTGAGCTGGAGGGGGGGACACTCTCTTGTGGCCGGTGGTACAGGCCCAGGGCCCCTCATGTTACACTTCATTGTACTATGAGGGACCCAGTGGCAGTGCCGTCGACCAAAAGTGGGCACACCCACCTCTTCAGACAAATGGCACTCTCATGGGTGCTTGCACCAAGTGGCGAGACCACGGCCCCGTGGGGGGAGTTAGCCCATTTAGGGAGGTGTAAACATGTCATATGCTGGACAAACAGCAGCTGCAAATTAAGAGATTGGAACAGTCAGTAAGACCAGTCCACAATCAAGACCTTTTTATAGGAAAGCTAGGTGTCAGCCGGGAAAGGTGGGGCAAAATAATTAGAACTCCATGAGTGGTTCATTTTAATGAAGGTTAGATCATTAACATTTTGGGTAGCCAGACGAGTCCTTTTTTCGGTCATTATTGAACCAGCAGCACTGAATACTCTTTCTGATAGCACACTAGCTGCTGGGCAAGCAAGCTCCTGCAATGCATATTCTGCCAATTCAGGCCAGGTGTCTATTTTGGATGCCCAGTAATCAAATGGGAATGACCGTTGAGGGAGAACATCGATAAGGGATGAAAAATAGTTAGTAACCATACTGGACAAATGTTGTCTCCTGTCACTTTGAATTGATGCTGCAGTACCTGTCCTGTCTGCGGTCATTGCGAAATCACTCCACAACCTGGTCAGAAAACCCCTCTGTCCAATGCCACTTCTGATTTGTGCACCTCTAACACCTCTGTCCTGTTGACCCCTGCAGCTCGTGTGAGAACCATCACCGGTGCTGTGTGCAGGGAATGCTTGAATCAAACGGTCTACAAGACTTGCTTGTTTGGCTGCCAATATTTGTTCGAGGTTCTCATGTGGCATGATATTTTACAATTTGCCTTTATAGCGAGGATCAATGAGGCAGGCCAACCAGTAATCATCATCGGTCATCATTTTTAAAATGCGTGGGTCCCTTTTGAGGTTACGCAAGGCATAATCTACCATGTGGGCCAATGTTCCAGTTGTCAAATCTGCACTTGTGTTGGGTTGAGGGGCAGTTTCTGGCAAATCAACGTCACTTGTCTCCCTCAAAAACCCTGAACCCGGCCTTGCAACGCCACCAGTTTGTATTGCCCCCTGAGAAGCTTCCTCATCCAAAAAATACTCATCCCCATCATCCTCCTCGTCCTCCTCCTCTTCACCCGCCACCTCGTCCTGTAGACTGCCCTGAACAGACAATGGCTGACTGTCATCAAGGCTTCCCTCGTCCTCGGCTGCAGACGCCTGCTCCTTTATGTGAGTCAAACTTTGCATCAGCAGACGCATTAGGGGGATGCTCATGCTTATTATGGCGTTGTCTGCACTAACCAGCCATGTGCATTCCTCAAAACACTGAAGGACTTGACACAGGTCTTGTAGCTTCGACCACTGCACACCTGACAACTCCATGTCTGCCATCCAACTGCCTGCCCGTGTATGTGTATCCTCCCACAAATACATAACAGCACGCCTCTGTTCGCACAGTCTCTGAAGCATGTGCAGTGTGGAGTTCCACCTTGTTGCAACGTCGATGATTAGGCGATGCTGGGGAAGGTTCAAAGACCGCTGATAGGTCTGCATACGGCTGGAGTGTATGGGCGAACGGTGGATATGCGAGCAAAGTCTGCGCACTTTGAGGAGCAGGTTGGGTAACCCCGGATAACTTTTCAGGAAGCACTGCACCACCAGGTTTAAGGTGTGAGCCAGGCAAGGAATGTGTTTCAGTTGTGAAAGGGCTATGGCAGCCATAAAATTCCTTCTGTTATCACTCACTACCTTGCCTGCCTCAAGATGTACAGTGCCCAGCCATGACTGAGTTTCTTTCTGCAAGAACTCGGACAGAACTTCCGCGGTGTGTCTGTTGTCGCCCAAACACTTCATTGCCAATACAGCCTGCTGACGCTTGCCACTAGCTGTTCCATAATGGGACACCTCGTGTGCAACAGTGGCAGCTGCGGATGGAGTGGTCGTGCGACTGCAGTCTGTGAACGAGCTCTCGCTTCTGCAGGAGGACGAGGAGGAGGGGGGGCGAACGCCTACAGCCAACTGTTTCCTAGACCGTGGGCTAGGCAGAACTGTCCCAATATTGCTGTCCCCTGTGGACCCTGCATCCACCACATTAACCCAGTGTGCCGTGATGGAGACGTAACGGCCCTGGCCATGCCTACTGGTCCATGCATCTGTTGTCAGGTGCACCTTTGTACTCACAGATTGCCTGTGTGCATGGACGATGCGGTCTTTTACATGCTGGTGGAGGGCTGGGATGGCTTTTCTCGAAAAGAAATGTCGACTGGTTAGCTCGTAGCGTGGTACAGCGTAGTCCATCAGGGATTTGAAAGCTTCACTTTCAACTAACCGGTAGGGCATCATCTCTAATCAGATTAGTCTAGCAATGTGGGCGTTCAAACCCTGTGTACACGGATGCGAGGATGAGTACTTCCTTTTCCTATCGAGAGTCTCATGTAGGGTGAGCTGGACTGGAGAGCTGCAGATGGTGGAACTAACGGGGGTGCCGGTGGACATGGCAGATTGAGAGAGGGTTGGAGATGGTATTCTTGCTGGTGCCCTACATACAGTGTTTCCTGCCACAAACCTGGTGATTCCCTGACTGCTTTGGCCTTGCGACGAAACCTCCACATTTCCTGCAGGTGGTGTGGTAAACGGTGGGCTTACAGTGAGGGAAGGGATGTAGCGTTGCTGACTAGCTTCATTGTGAGAGGGTGCTACAACGTTAAGGGACGTTTGGTAGTTAGTCCAGGCTTGCAAGTGCATGGTGGTTAAATGTCTACGCATGCAACTTGTATTTAGATTTTTAACATTCTGACCTCTGCTGAAGCTCCTTGAACATTTTTTACAGATGACTTTGCGCTGATCATTTGGATCTTGTTTAAAAAAATGCCAGACTGCACTCTTCCTACTCTCGGATACCTTTTCAGGCATTGCACACTGAGTTTCTTTAACCGGATGGCCATGCTGTCCTACAACTGATTTTGGTTTTCCAACACGTTTTTGGCCAGATACGGGCCTGCCAGATGGAACCTGTTGCAATGTTGATGCCTGCTGCAGCTCCTCCTCCTCCTCCGCTTCACAGCTACTGCTGCTTGCACCTTGTTCCCCCAATGGCTGCCAATCGGGGTCAACAACTGGGTCATCTATGACCTCCTCTTCTATGTCGTGTGCAACTTCCTCTGTGTCACCGTGTAAGCCGGTGCTATAGCGTTCATGACAGGGCTCCATAGTCTCATCAGGGTCAGATTTTAGATCAGTACACTGCGAGGGCAATGTTCTGATCTGAGTCAAAGGAACAGCATAGTAATCTGGCTGTGGCTGTGCATCTGTGCACTCCATGTCCGATTCATCTGGTAATGGGCATGGCCTGTTAACAATTTCCCTTTTTAACCCAGGAACGGTATGTGTAAAGAGCTCCATGGAGTAACCCGTTGTGTCGCCTGACGCATCCTTCTCTGTTGTTCTTGGTGAAGAAGTCAAGGAAGCGACTTGTCCCTGACCGTGAACATCCACTGACGACGCGCTGCTTTTACATTTAGCAGTTTCCGAAGAGGAGGCGAAAGAGCTAGAGGCAGAGTCAGCAAGGAAAGCCAAAACTTGTTCCTGCTGCTCCGGCTTTAAAAGCGGTTTTCCTACTCCCAGAAAAGGGAGCATTCGAGGCCTTGTGTAGCCAGACGATGACGCTGGCTCAACAACTCGAGACTTAGGTGCTATATTGCTTTTCCCACGACCACCTGAGGCTCCACCACCACTACCATCATTACCAGCTGGCAATGACCGCCCACGGCCACGAACTCTTCCACCAGCCTTCCTCATTGTTTGAAAAACGTAACCAAACAAACAAACGGTATTTGTTACTGTAAAACCAGTTACAAGGTGTACTCAAACTTGTGTTAGATTTATATCTCCCTTTATAGGTGGGTGAGACTGCAGGGAAAATCAGGCCCATTGTATAACAGTACACAGCTTAAATGGCAGACAGATATGCCACTAACAGAACTGACGCAGATGCACACACTACCAATAAAAATCTCCCCCTTTTTATTTTTTCTGGGAGAATATTGAAGAAATCAGGCCCACTGTAATACAGTATATTTTATGTGGCAGAAAATAAAAGACAGATGCCACACACAGGACTGGCAGTGATGCAGATTTGCCAATCTTAATCTCCCACTTTCTGGGAGAATTGTGAAGAAATCAGGCCCACTGTAATACAGTATATTTTCTGTGGCAAAAAATGAAAGACAGATGCCACACACAGGACTGGCAGTGATGCAGATTTGCCAATCTTAATCTCCCACTTGTTTTTTTTTCTGGGAGAATTATGAAGAAATCAGGCCCACTGCAATACAGTATATTTTCTATGGCAGAAAATGAAAGACAGATGCCACACACAGGACTGGCAGTGATGCAGATTTGCCAATCTTAATCTCCCACTTGTTTTATTTTTTCTGGGAGAATTGTGAAGAAATCAGGCCCACTGTAATACAGTATATTTTCTGTTGTGAATTCTGCTTTTGGGTTCCCCCCAGTGGTTGTAGGTGGGAATGCAGTTGTCTCTGAGTCGCAGTCCTGGCCAGGTGTTTCTGCTGATTGCAGTTCTGACTGAGATATTTAGGTGTGCAGGATTCTTTAGTGCTTTCCAGTTGTCAATGTTTCTTGGGAAGTGTTGGATCACTTTCTGGCTTCTCCTGCTTAGCTGCCAATTCAGCAAAGATAAGTGTCTGTTTCTTTTTCTGTGGCACACATGCAGTGTGCTTATATTCTGTGCTGTTCATTTGTTTTTCTCTTGTCCAGCTTACACTGTGTCAGTGTTTTCTCAGTCTTGTTGGATTCTCTGGAGTTGCAGATATACGCTCCACATCTTTAGTTAGATGGTGGAGTTTTTGTATTTTCTGCTGTGGATATTTTTGGAAGGATTTTTAATACTGACCGCTTAGTATTCTGTCCTATCCTTTTCTATCTAGCTATTGTGGCCTCATTTGCTAAATCCTGTTTTCTGCCTGCGTGTGTCTTTTCCTCTACTACTCACAGTCATTATTTGTGGGGGGCTGTCTATTCTTTGGAGTTCTGCTCTGAGGCAAGGTAGAATTCGTATTTCCATCTATAGGGGTATTTAGTCCTCCGGCTGTGTCGAAGTGTCTAGGTTTTGTTAGGCACACCCCACGGCTACTTCTAGTTGCAGTGTTAAGATCAGCGTTTGCGGTCAGTATAGTTACCACCTACTCCAGTGAAAGTTTTCATGCTGCTCCAAGGTCACCTGATCATAACAATTTTCTGTGGCAGAAAATGAAAGACAGATGCCACACACAGGACTGGCAGTGATGCAGATGTGCCAATCTTAATCTCCCACTTGTTTTATTTTTTCTGGGAGTATTGTGAAGAAATCAGGCCCACTGTAATACAGTATATTTTCTGTGGCAGAAAATGAAAGACAGATGCCACACACAGGACTGGCAGTGATGCAGATTTGCCAATCAATCTCCCACTTGTTTTATTTTTTTCTGGGAGAATTGTGAAGAAATCAGGCCCACTGTAATACAGTATATTTTCTGTGGCAGAAAATGAAAGACAGATGCCACACACAGGACTGGCAGTGATTCAGATTTGCCAATCTTAATCTCCCACTTGTTTTTTTTCTGGGAGAATTGTGAAGAAATCAGGCCCACTGTAATACAGTATATTTTCTATGGCAGAAAATGAAAGACAGATGCCACACACAGGACTGGCAGTGATGCAGATTTGCCAATCTTAATCTCCCACTTGTTTTATTTTTTTCTGGGAGAATTGTGAAGAAATCAGGCCCACTGTAATACAGTATATTTTCTGTGGCAGAAAATGAAAGACAGATGCCACACACAGGACTGGCAGTGATGCAGATTTGCCAATCTTAATCTCCCACTTGTTTTATTTTTTCTGGGAGAATATAGAAGAAATCAGGCCCACTGTAATACAGTATATTTTCTATGGCAGAAAATGAAAGACAGATGCCACAGTCAGGACTGGCAGTGATGCAGATTTGCCAATTTAAGGCTATGTGCACACGTTCAGGAATTCATGCAGAAAATTCCTGAGAATTCCGGACATTTTCTGCATGAAATCCGCAAGAAAACCGCATGCGTTTTTGCCGCGATTTTACCGCGGTTTTGACGCGTTTTTGCCGCGGTTTTGCCGCGTTTTTGCCGCGTTTTTTTCCGGACACTTCCCAATGCATTTTGGAGTGGGAAGTCTGCAAAAAAACCGCAAAAAGATAGAGCATGTCCGGATTTTGTGCGGTATGCGTTTTTTTTGCGGAAAAAAACGCATCATGTGCACAAAACATCCGGAATTCATTATAAATGATGGGATGCTTATTGTATGCGTTTTTTTGCGGTTTTATAGCGTTTTTATCGGGAAAAACCGCGAAAAAAACGTGAAAAAACCACAACGTGTGAACACAGCCTAAATCTGCCCCCTTTTTTTTTTCAGGGAGACTAGTGATTAAATCTGGGCCACTGTATTAGAGTATATTTTTGTGGCAGAAAGTGGCTTGAAGAGATATAACAAAAAAAAAAGGGACTGTACTACAATTACTATCTCCCTACAGTAATCTCAGAAAAGTATGGCAGGCAGCAATAAAAAGGACTGCTGCACACAAAAGTCAAAAGTGTGGACAAACAAACAAGAAAGGAAGGAAAGGAAAGGAAGGAAGGAGCAACAGGATTTGTGCTTTGAAAAAAGCAGTTGGTTTGCACAGCGGCGTACAAACAGCAATGCAGCTATCAGGGAGCCTTAGAAGGCAGCCTAAGCTACAGAGCTGATGCACCCAAAAAAAAACTCCACTGTCCCTGCAAACAAAAGATGGTGTTGGACAGTGTAAATCGCTACAGCACAAGCGGTTTCGGGGTTAATGTACCCTGCCTACTGCTATCCCTGCTTCGGATGAAGAGGCAGCAACCTCTCCCTATACTCAGATCAGCAGCAGTAAGATGGCGGTCGGCGTGCACGCCCCTTTATAGCCCCTGTGACACCGCAGAAAGCAAGCCAATCACTGTAATGCCCTTCTCTAAGATGGTGGGGACTGAGACCTATGTCATCACGCTGCCCACACTCTTCGTCCTCCTTCATTGGCTGAGAAATGGCGCTGAACGCGTCATAGAAACGCGACATTGGCACGAAGGTCGCTGACCGCGTGGCCGACCCCACGCTGGGATCGGATCGGGTTTCATGAAACCCGACTTTGCCAAAAGTCAGCGACTTATGAAAATGACCGATCCGTTTCGCTCAACCTTAGATGGTAGAGCTGGTCGTGCAGTGGTTTGGTGGATCGGTGGTTACTGCAGGCTGTAGTCTTGTCGGAAGAGGTTGGTCTTCAGGTTCTTTTTGAAGGTTTCGATGGTAGGCGAGACTCTGATATGTTGTGGTAGAGGGTTCCAGAGTAGGGGTGATGCGCAAGAGAAATCTTGTATGCGATTGTGGGAATAGGAGATAAGAGGGGAGTAGAGAAGGAAAACTTGTGAGGATCAGAGGTTGTGTGCAGGTAAGTACCGGGAGACGAGGTCACAGATGTATGGAAGAGACAGGTTGTGGATGGCTTTGTATGTCATAGTTAGGGTTTTGTACTGGAATCTCTGGGCAATGGGGAGCCAGTGAAGGGATTGACAGAGGGGAGAGGCCGGGGAATAGCGGGGGGACAGGTGGATTAGTAGGCTGCAGTAGTCAAGGTGGGAGATGATGAGGGCATGGACTAGGGATTTTGCAGATTCTTGGTTTAGGAATGTACTCATCCATGAAATATTTTTGATTTGAAGGCAGCAGGAAATAGAAAGGGCTTGGATATGTGGTTTGAAGGAGAGATCAGTGTCAAGGATTACCCCACAGCAGCGAGCTTGTGGGACTGCGGAGAGTGGGCAGCTGTTTACTGTAGTGAATAGGTTCGTTGGGGAGGTCACGTGTGATGGGGGAAAGATGATGAATTCTGTTTTGTCCATGTTAAGTTTCAGAAGTCTAGTGGAGAAGAAGGATGAAATGGCAGACAGACATTGAGAGATTCTGGTTAGAAGGGTGGTGATATCTGGTCCAGAGATGTAGATCTGTGTGTCATCAGCATAGTGGTGATACTGAAGGCCGTGAGATTCTATGAGCTGTCCCAGGCCAAAGATGTACATGGAGAAGAGCAGGGGACCTAGGACTGAACCTTGCAGGACTTCGACAGATAGGGGGCGAGGTGAGGAGGTGGTTTGTGAGTGGGAGACGCTGAATGTCCGGTCTGTTAGGTATGATGAGATCCAGGATAGTGCCAAGTCTGTGATGCCACGGGATGAGAGGATCTATAGTAATAGGGAATGGTCCACTGTGTCAATGGCAGAGGACAGGTCCAGGAACGAAGAGGACAGAGTAGTGTCGCTTGCTCTTGGCGGTTAATAGGTCATTGGTGACCTTAGTTTCAGTGGAGTGGTGAAGCCAGATTGTAAGCGGTCAAAGAGGGAGCAGGAAGAGAGATTGTAAGACAGTTCAAGATGAACGTGTCGTTCCAGTAGTTTTGAGGCATAGGGGAGAAGTGATATAGAGCGATAGCTAGATACAGAGGATAGGTCAAGAGAGGGATTTTTGAGGATATGTGTGATTGAAGCATGTTTAAAGCTTGAGGGGAAAACACCAGTTGTTAGTGATAGGTTGAAGAGATGGGTTAGGGTTGGGATGAAGACTGTGGCGATGAAGTTGGATGGCATCGGGTCAAGTGCACAGGTGGTGAGATGCGATCTTGACACATAAACTGGTTAGAATAACACCTTGTTTATGAAAGAGCATGACAATTTACTACAAATCTGTTCAGCTGCTTTCTAATTAGCGGAACTGATAAACTGAGTAGAAATTATGCTTATGTTGTAGCTGTTGTACAGTGTTCTTTTTACTTTTGTTATGTAAATAGTAGAATATTGAGTTAATTTTCTGAAACTCTTCCATGAAATAAGACAAATCAACTATCTCAGTCTTGGATAATTAAGTTATCATTCAGTGCTATGCCTGGATACAATCTTCCTGGCACTTTGCAGTATCACAATTGATGCCGCTCACGGTTGAGATCATTCCCCAGCTGGATGAGTTTAAAAGCTTAAGACACCATCTTATAGGCAACAGGTAGCAGTTTCAGAGAGCTGTATGTATCACAATATCCAGGTAGGAAAAAGAGACGTTGAGGGTGGGGGAAGGGAGTTGTGTTACATCCTTCGCTAAGTAGAACAATGTCATGTAGAAATATTTATTTTTCCAGTACACAGGTGCATTTTCTGATGTACAATGAGAGGAACAAACTACTAAAGTCACATTTCATGGAATCCTTACTGTGTTATCCACCATTATTACTTGATTCATTTTGACAGTGTAATTCAGGGCAGCCTACTTGTTATGACCTGGTGGTCAGGACAATAATGGACCTGGTGGATAAGAGCACACGGAATGACCTGATAGTTACTGATAATATAGGACGAGCTCTGGGACGTGGGAACTCTGCTGACCGCAATCCCTAATCCTATCAACCACACTAGAAATAGCCGTGGATTGCGCCTAACGCTCCCTATGCAACTCGGCACAGCCTAAGAAACTAGCTAGCCCTGAAGATAGAAAAATAAAGCCTACCTTGCCTCAGAGAAATACCCCAAAGGAAAAGGCAGCCCCCACATATAATGACTGTGAGTTAAGATGAAAAGACAAACGTAGAGATGAAATAGATTTAGCAAAGTGAGGCCCGACTTTCTGAACAGAGCGAGGATAGGAAAGGTAACTTTGCGGTCAACACAAAACCCTACAAAAACCACGCAAAGGGGGCAAAAAGACCCTCCGTACCGAACTAACGGCACGGAGGTACACCCTCTGCGTCCCAGAGCTTCCAGCAAGCAGGAAAAAACAAATAGACAAGCTGGACAGAAAAAAATAATGGACCTGGTGGATAAGAGCACACGGAATGACCTGATAGTTACTGATAATATAGGACGAGCTCTGGGACGTGGGAACTCTGCTGACCGCAATCCCTAATCCTATCAACCACACTAGAAATAGCCGTGGATTGCGCCTAACGCTCCCTATGCAACTCGGCACAGCCTAAGAAACTAGCTAGCCCTGAAGATAGAAAAATAAAGCCTACCTTGCCTCAGAGAAATTCCCCAAAGGAAAAGGCAGCCCTCCACATATAATGACTGTGAGTAAAGATGAAAATACAAACACAGAGATGAAATAGATTTAGCAAAGTGAGGCCCGACTTACTGAACAGACCGAGGATAGGAAAGGTTACTTTGCGGTCAGCACAAAAACCTACAAAAAGACCACGCAGAGGGCGCAAAAAGACCCTCCGCACCGACTCACGGTGCGGAGGCGCTCCCTCTGCGTCCCAGAGCTTCCAGCAAGCAAGAACAATCGAAATAGCAAGCTGGACAGAAAAAATAGCAAACAAAAGAAACACAAGCTGGAACTTAGCTTCTGCTGGGAAGACAGGTCACAAGAACGATCCAGGAGTGAACAAGACCAATACTGGTACACTGACAGGTAGCCTGGAGCAAAGATCTAAGTGGAGTAAAATAGAGCAGCCAGCTAACGAATTAACCTCGTCACCTAAGGAAGGAAACTCAGAAACACCCACAGCCACCAGAGAAAGTCCATGGACAGAACCAGCCGAAGTACCATTCATGACCACAGGAGGGAGCCCGACAACAGAACTCACAACACCTACTGTGTACTTCAATTGACAATATTGTTATGAAATCGCTTCAATTATGAAATTGTAAATTGGCAACATTAGAATAACATTTTGTAATCATAGAACTGACATTATCCTTTAGTGCTTAGTTCATTATTCTTTGACATGCTGCATGTAGCTTGTTGTAAGCAAGAACAGTACACTAATCATATTGACATTGTTTCCAGACAGACTATAAACTCAATGAAGATAGATATTATATTTAATTAATAAGTTCCCCATAGAAATGGTAGTATGGATTTAACAGGCTTAACATTCAAAGTGTATCAGACACGATCGTTTTAGGCAATCAATAGAGAATAGAGTATTTTTGGACATCTAACCCTCAAGTAATTGTAAGGGCATTTCTTAAGAATTATCTAGTGCTCTACAATTATGTCTTTAATTCCTTCATGCCATGGCCATTTTCCATTTTTTGCTTTTTCATTTTTTCTACAATCCTTCATTATATTTCCATCAATACAACCATATGAGGGCTTGTTTTTTGTGGGACAAGTTCTAATTTTGAATTACATCACTTATTCTGGAAGGCAGGAAAAAATTTCCAAGTGGGTTGAAATTGTAAAAAAAAAAGTGATGAAAAAAATTAGGAAATTTGTAAGAAGAAAATATTGCTTTTGTCGCCAATTTCTGAGACCCATAACATTTTAATCTTTTGGGATATGGAGCTGTTTGATAGGTAATTTTTTGCGCCCTGATGTGACATCTTTACTGATACTATTTGGGGGGTAGACATAATGTTTTGATCGCCTCTTAATGAGTTTTATTCCAATGTTGTGGCAGCCAAAAAAAAACTTAATTTGGGTGTTTTGATTCTTTTTTTCATTACGCCATTTACTGATTGGATTAATTTATTTTATATTTTGATAAATTTGACTTTTCTGAACACAGTGATACCAAATACCGTATGTACTTGAGTATAAGCCGACCCGAATATAAGCCGACCCCCCTAATTTTGCAACAAAAAACTGGGAAAACTTATTGACTCGAGTATAAGCCTAGGGTGGAATATGCAGCAGCTACTGGTAAATGTCAAAAGTAAAAATAGATACCAATTAAAGTAAAATCAATTGAGACATCAGTAGGTTAAGTGTTTTTGAATATCCATATTGAATCAGGAGCCCCATATAATGCTCCATACAGTTCATGATAGGCCCCATAAGATGCTCCATACAAAATACGCCCCATATAATGCTCCATAAAATTTATGATGGGACCCATAAGATGCTCCATATTAAAATATGCCCCATGTAATGCTGCACAAATGCTGATTATGGCCCCGTAAGATGCTTCATGCAGATATTTGGCCCATATAATGCTGCACAAATGCTGATTATAGCCCCATAAGATGCTCCATATAACAATGTGCCACGTGTTAATGCTCCATACAATTCATTATGGCCCCACAAGATGCTCCATATAACAATGTGCCACATATAATGCTCCATACAGTTCATTATGGCCCCATAGATGCTCCATATAACAATGTGCCACATGTAATGCTCCATACAGTTCATTATGGCCCCATAGATGCTCCATATAACAATGTGCCACATACACTGTGTGCAGAATTATTAGGCAAGTTGTATTTTAGAGGATTATTTTTATTATTAATCAACAACTATGTTCTCAATCAACCCAAAAGACTCATAAATATCAAAGCTTAATATTTTTGGAAGTTGGAGTGGTTTTTTTTTAGATTTTGCTATCTTAGGAGGATATCTGTTTGTGTAGGTAACTATTACTGTGCAGAAGACAACTTAATTAAAACCAAATATATTCCCATCTCACTTGTTTATTTTCACCAGGTAAACAATATAACTGCACAAAATTTAGAAATAAACATTTCTGACATGCCAAAACAAAACCCCCCAAAATGAGTGACCAATATAGCCACCTTTCTTTATGACACTCAACAGCCTTCCATCCATAGATTCTGTCAGTTGCTTGATCTGTTTACGATCAATATTGCGTGCAGCAGCCACCACAGCCTCCCAGACAATGTTCCAAGAGGTGTACTGTTTTCCCTCCCTGTAGATCTCACATTTTATAAGGGACCACAGGTTCTCTATGGGGTTCAGATCAGGTGAACAAGGGGGCCATGTCATTATTTTATCTTCTTTGAGACATTTACTGGCCAGCCACGCTGTGGAGTAGTTGGAGGCATGTGATGGAGCATTGTCCTGCATGAAAATCATGTTTTTCTTGAACGATACCGACTTCTTCCTGTACCACTGCTTGAAGTTGTCTTCCAGAAACTGGCAGTAGGTCTGGGAGTTGAGCTTCACTCCATCCTCAACCCGAAGAGGTTCTACAAGTTCATCTTTGATGATACCAGCCCAAACTAGTACCCCACCTCCACCTTGCTGGTGTCTGAGTCAGAGTGGAGCTCTCTGCCCTTTACTGATCCAGCCTCTGGCACATCCATCTGGCCCATCAAGAGTCACTCTCATTTCATCAGTCCATAAAACCTTTGAAAAGTCAGTCTTAAGATATTTCTTGGCCCAGTCTTGACGTTTTATCTTATGTTTCTTGTTCAAAGGTGGTCGTATTTAAAGCCTTCCTTACCTTGGCCATGTCCCTGAGTATCGCACACCTTGTGCTTTTTGTTACTCCAGTAATGTTGCAGCTCTGCAATATGGCAAAACTGGTGGCAAATGGCATCTTGGCAGCTTCATGCTTGATTTTCCTCAATTCAAAAGTTTGGCAATTTCAAGACTGCTGCATCCCTCTGCACGACATCTCACAATTTTGGACTTTTCAGAGCCAGTCAAATCTCTCTTCTGAACCATTTTGCAAAGGAAAGGAAGTTGCCCAATAATTAAGCACACCTTATATAGGGTTTTGATGTCATTACACAACACTCCTCCTCATTACATAGATGCACATCACCTGATTTACTTAATTGGTAGTTGGCTCTAAAGCCTGAACAGCCCCAGTAGGACAACATGTACAAAAAATATCATGTGATCAAAATACAACTTGCCTAATAATTCTGCACACAGTGTATAATGCTGCTGCTGCAATAAAAAAAATAATGACATACTCACCTCTTGTCCCGTCTCTCCACACTGACTGTTCAGGCAGAGGGCAGCGCACACACTAATACGTCATCGTGCCCTCTGACCTTAACAGTCACTGCAGAGGATGCGGAAGACGGGGCGGTGGTGGAACGAGGAAAGTTGAATATGAAATTCTCACCTGCTCCCGGCACTGTCCCTGGCAGCTTCTCCCGGACAGATGGTCTCCGGGAGCCGGCAGCTTCTTCCCCTGTTCAGCGGTCACTGGTACCGCTCATTACAGGAATGAATATGTGGCTCCACCCCTATGGGAGTGGAGTCCATTTTCATTACTTTAATGAGCGGTGCCACGTGACCGCTGAACAGGGGAAAAAGCTGCCGGCGCCGGAGACCATGGGACATGCAGGGACCGTGCCAGGAGCAGGTGAGTATGTGACAACTCACCCCCCAACCCCCCTGCCGACCATGATTCGAGTATAAGCCATGAGGGGCACTTTCAGCTCATTTTTGGCTTATACTCGAGTATATACGGTATATGATTTTTTTAAAAATTGTTTTCTTTTTAATGAGGCAAAAGGGGGGTGATTTGAACTTTTGCTTGTTCTATACATAGCAAAAGCATCAGCGAAAGTCACAATCTATAAAAGCCAGCCAAGGGTTGGCTTTCACAGGAGTATTGTAGTAACAGGCATGGGGTTCAGTGCATATTAAATGCCGCTGTCAGAGATTGAGAGTGACTTTTAACAGGTTAACAACCATGGGCTATGCACTGCTCAACCTACAGCTGTTAGAGGTACATGCTGGCTGATTAAATCAGTTGTAAATTCAGAGACAAATAATTTCCAAGGCACCAGAGAGATGATTCTTTTCCTTCATTCATTCAAAATGCATCATAAAAGCAACATTTCGCCAGCAAGTGGCCTAATTTCAAGCATAAACAAAATGGAAGTTGAAGCTTCATCTGCCATTTAGTTTCTGATTGAAAAAGGCTGCTTTCTGGCTGAAGCATTGCTTTTTTGATGCATTTTGGATGAATAAAGGAATAGAATCATCTCCCTGGTGCCTTGGAAACGATTTGTCTCTGATTAACTCAGCAATCATGTGCGAGGAAAGATGTGCACTCGGCTTGCATGCCTGCATCATAGTAAAGGAGGCGGCATATGATGTACTGGTACATCATATGTCGGTAAGGAATTAAAGAAACCCAAGAGGTCATGTCTTTGAGGATTCTCCATAGAGAGAACAGTTTTATTTAGTGCATTGTAGTGGAGTCCCTAAGGGTACCGTCTCACAGTGGCACTTTGGTCGCTACGACGGCACGATCCGTGACGCTCCAGCATCGCTCCATTATTGCTCCAGCGTCGTAGACTGCGGTCACACTTTGCAATGCACAACGCTGGAGCGATAATTTCATGACGTGTTTGCGATGTAGAAGCTGTTGGTTACTATGCGCACATCGTATACAATATCGTGCACACCTTTGTTACACGATGCGATCATGCCGCCACAGCGGGACACTTGACGACGAAAGAAAGTTTCAAACGATCTGCTACGACGTACGATTCTCAGCGGGGTCCCTGATCGCAGTAGCATGTCAGACACTGCGAGATCGTAAGTATATCGCTGGAACGTCACGGATCGTGCCGTCGTAGCGACCAAAGTGCCACTGTGAGACGGTACATTTAGACTTGGCCTATTAGGGTTCCTTAAGCTAGGGTTAAAGAAATAGTGGCATAAAATATGCTATCTAGGTAAAATTTTCATATACCTCAATTGATACAGGTAGATTATTTTTTAACTGTAAGTATCTTCCAAAAGTTGTGACTGATATTGAAAATCTTAATGGCATTTATACATTTCTTTTAACCATAGTATCTTTACTATCTGTTTTAAACATTGCATGATCTTAACCACATTTCTTATTTTCTTGTTGTATGTTGTATCACATTACATAAGTTTATTGCTGATTGTAGTTTTTGCTTACTATAGGTTATTTAACCCCTTAGTGAAAGAGTCAATTTTGTACTTAATGACCAAGACAATTTTTACAATTTTGACCACTGTCACTTTATGAGGTTATAGCTCTGGAATGCTTCAACGGATCCCACTGATTCTGAGAATATTTTTTCATGACATATTGTACTTCACGTTAGTAGTAACATTTCTTCAATATGACTTGCGCTTACTTATGTAAAAAATGGAAATTTGGCAAAAATGTTGAACATGTTTAATTTTTGTGCCCTTAAATGAGCGTCACATCGCACAAAATAGTTAATAAATAACATTTCCCACATGTCTACTTTATATAAGCACAATTTTGTAAACATAATTTTTTCGTTAGGACCTTTAAGGGTTAAAAATTGACCAGCGATTTTCTCATTTTTTCAACAATATTTACAAATCCATTTGTTTAGGGACCATCTCACCTTCCACCCTCAAGGTGCTCAAAACCACATTCAAGAAGTGTATTAACCCTTCGAGTGCTTCATGAGAACTAAAGCAATGTGGAAGGAAAAAATGAACATTTTAATTTTTTCACAAAAAATTTACTTTAGACCCCAAATTTTTAAATTTTACAAAGGTACTATAGCAAAATGGACCACAAAATTTGTTATGCAATTTCTCCCGAGTACACTGATACCCCGTATGCCACTGTTTGGGCTCATAGCGGGGCTCAGAAGGGAGGGAACGCTGTTTGACTTTTTGAACCAAAATTGGCTGGAATCAATGGCGGGCACCATGTCGCGTTTGGAGTCCCCCTGATGTACCTAAACAGTGGAAACTCCTCAATTGTAACTCCAATCCTAACACAGCCCTACCCCTGAACCTAATTCCAACCCTAACCCTAATCTCAACCCTAACCCTAACCACAACCCTAACCCCAACACCACCCTAACCACAACACCCCAACATAACACCAACACAACCATATCCCCAACACAACCCTAACCCCAAGGCAACCCTAATACCACAACCATAACCCCAACACCACAACCGTAACCCCAACACCACAACTGTAACCCCAACCGTGACCCCAACACAATCCTCTAACTAGCCTCATCCCTAATCCTAGCACCAACCCTAACCATAGCCCCAATCCTAACCCTAGCCCAACCATAACCCTAGTGAAGGTCCTTCACAGCACACAATGCATCCTTGGGAATGAAAGCCGCCGCATGCACTCCTGAGAACCGGGAGAACTCCGGGGGCCGTCGGAAGGTAAGTATATCCATATTTTTTATTTTTGTTCTTTTTTATACGTGAATATAGATCCCAGGGCCTGAAGGATTTTCTCCTCTCCTCCAGACCCTGGGAACCATCCAGTACTGCTCCCTGCACACGCCGTATAAGACGACACCCGGTGTATAAGATGACCCCTGAAAAGTTGGGGGTCGTCTTATATGCCCAGTTGTCTTATACGCCGAAAAATACAGTATTCTAAAAATCAAGTACAATGTTTCATCAGAGGCTT
This sequence comes from Ranitomeya imitator, assembly GCF_032444005.1. Classification (NCBI taxonomy): domain Eukaryota; kingdom Metazoa; phylum Chordata; class Amphibia; order Anura; family Dendrobatidae; genus Ranitomeya; species Ranitomeya imitator. The sequence continues at coordinate 284,787,734 of NC_091282.1, read as the reverse complement.
TTTTGGATGATAGTAACTGTGACTGTTAGAGATGATCAAATGATTTGAAATTCGATTGTGCCAGGTTAAGCAAATTTTCACCGAAAAGTTTGAATCACAGGTACTCTGATTGGCCTGAAAAGATGTGTATAACACTCTGAAGTATCTTATAATTGTATCTAACCTCTTTTAATGCAAACATAGCATTAGTAAGATTAAAGTGTCCTCACTATTACAGATGAGCAAACGCAAACAATAAAGTTCAAGGTCCGTACCGGTACTTAATATCGAACACTGGCTTTTCAATGTACGTCCAGTATTCTGTATGGGTTTGCCAATCTAATAAAGCTTGCTGAAAGGCTCCAGGACAGCCAATAAACAAGCTTTTAGACTGTGGGCTCTTCCATAGCTGTCACAGCCATGCCAAGTGACTGGCCAGCGTATCAGATGACCCGGCCTGTATAAAGGCTGGATCACAAGTTCTGCCATCATTCTGCTCTTATCAGTGTAGGGATAGGACACAGCTGGATTGACAGATAGATTCTGACTTCGCACTCTGCAAAAAAGCCATTGTGTGCACTCTGCAACCCATATCTGTGGGAGTACTGTGCAAAAAGCCAATGTGTGCATTCTGAACACTCCGTCTGTGGGCGTACTGTGCTTTTGAGCCACTGTGTGTACTCTGCCCCTCTCCTTGTGGGCATACGGTGCCCTTAAGCCACTGTATGTACTCTGCCCTCCTGCCTGTGGGAATACTGAGCCTTTAAGCTTTTAAGCCACAATTATGCCCAGTAACTCTACATACTACCCATTACAAACATTCGTGGAGAGGGACCTTAAATTATTGCATGTAAAGACCCTAAATACTAATCAGTTCTGCAATACCAGTTCTGACGACTTTAGAGCCATTTGTGATATACAAGCTAACCCTAATCTACAGTAACCATTAGACAGTCCGATAAGGGAGGTTGCATCACAGTACTTGACACATCTCTATACATCAAACTGGTTGAAACTATTCTCATTGATGCTTCCACGTATACACCTCTTTATTTAGATCCCACTGATACTTTCAAATATGTCTTATCTCAAGTTTTGGGGGAAGGAATATTTTTGGGAGTCATTGACAACAAGTTGCATAGATGGCTGTTGGTAGCTCATCCCATCATGCCTATATTCCATGGGCTACCAAAAACTCATTAAGGGGTATTCCCTCCTCCCCTTTGTCCCATTATCTCAGGGATGGGGTCCCTAAATGAAAATCTGAGCCAATGAGTATATGACCATATACAACCATTAGTTGTCAGAACCACTGGTTATCTCAATGACACCACCTCTGTCCTCAATGTATTTGACAAATTTCCATGGTATGATGACTATTGGTTCACAACATTCGATGTTGTGAACCTCTATTCCACCATTCCCCATCATCTTGCTAGCACAGCCATTCAGCATCACCATTCTATATATGGCTTGGTGGGAGGAAGAATTTATTTTCTCCACCAATAATCCATTCTTCTACAACATATTAAGGTTTGAGCGGATGTGGATGACCTGCTATTGGTCTGGCAAGGTGATCCGTCTTTGATTCACAATTTTCTTTTTATACTAACTCCAATAGCCACAATCATACATTCACGGTTAGTGGCCCCTCCAAGGAGACTTTCTTCCTTGACATAAAATTATCTGGCAATATGATCACACATAAAGTCGATACCTTTCTGTTTTGCAAACAGGTCTCTGGAAATACTGTGTTATATCTTTCTAGCTCTCATCCCCATACCATTAGAGCTATACCTTTTGGAGAATTTAATCGGGACAAACGGATTTGTTCCACTCCTGCATCTTTCATCAAGTAAAGTGTGATTATCCATAAACGCCTTTCTCACAGAGGCTACAATAATCAAGAAATTACAAGAGCTTTTAATATCCTTGCCACTAAACCGAGACCTTCTCGTGTGAATAGTGCCCCAGCCACACTAACTTTTTCCACTACCTACAATCCCCAGTTCCATCAAATTAGTAACATTATTTGCAATATTTACCTTTATGCCACAGTGTGTACTCTGCTCTCCCACATGTGGGAGTAAGTCAGCAAGGACAGGGTCCTCTCCCCTCTGTTCCAGTCTGTCATTGCAAATTTGTTTACTGTAAACGATATCTATAACTCTGTATGTAACCCCTTTCTCATGTACAGCACCATGGAATTAATGGTGCTATATAAATAAATAAATAATACTAATAATACTGTGCCTTTAAGCCGCTTTGTGTTACATAATAGTCTGGGAAATAAATAATTGGCATCAGCTGTCTCATTGCCATTTCTATAGACTAAGATTCACTGCACACCCTTTGTGGAATATCTTTCAGAAATGCAGTTTATTCAAGATACAAAAAACAAAACATATTGTCAGGATAATGCAGTATGCGGTAGGAGAAGTCAAACAGCTTTGGTCTAGGGATCGGAACAAATCTTAATAACATGATTGTCTCTTACAGCCCCTGGATGCTACAGGGATCTCTCTTCTCTAATCTTGAGTTCTGCTCTTATAATACACCTGGATTAAGATAAATTCACACTATACAAGATACTATGGGATCTCATTGGATACCATGTCCCCAACTTTCGCTTCTCCTGCCGCATACTGCATTATCCTGTCAAATATTTTGTTTTGTTTTGTTTCATTTATTGTTATCTGGGATTACATTAGCTATTATATTGTGCTCTATCTAAAATGTGTAGTTTTTATTTCTGCATTTTTTTCTGTTTAATTTTATATAAGCGCCTTTTGTTTTTTTGCTGCGATCTATGATTAAGACCTGGGATGGGTCGAAAAGTCAGTAATCTGTGTCGCATATTATTATTTTTCCAGTGTAAATAAGATATCTGATTGACTTTTTGTATCTTGAATAAACTTTGCATTTCTGAAAGATATTCCAGAAAGGGTGTGCGGTAAATCTTAGTCTATTGATATTAGACCTTTATGGTCCGTTACACCAGCATCCGGCATTATTACAGAGTGCAGGCCAATTTTTGTGTATGATTTGGTATCCTTGGCATTTGCACCTGTTCCCTCATGTCTACCTACACATTTGCCTAAGACTTAGCCACTAGTTCCAGTATCCTCTCACAGGTGACTGGTTCTAACGAGATCCTTCATACTCAGGTACAGGAGTTAAAAACTCGGGATTATGAAAAGGAGAAACATAAGTTAATTTCATACGACCTCCATTGTACTACCTTAGCCGAATACCATAGACAAAGTAAGATATCCAGGGGACTCAGGAGTAACCTGCGCCCAACCCTATTTTCTGATAACCAGGAATTTTGTGAGAAATACAAAAAAAATTCTCAATAAGTATTCTCTAGATATTATTATTTTAATGGTGGAATATCTCCAGAAAGCTATTTCTAAAAACTAAATTGAATATACAGGCCATTGAGTCACAGCTTGTTACTACCCTCTCTTCAACTGAATGGACTAATATAAAAATACTTGCCGAGCATCAAAAATATTACAGGAACGCAAGAGATAGAAGTTCCAAAGCGACAGCAAGGATTACTCTAACAATCAGGTCTACAGATGGAACAGCTCCTCCACTACCAAAACATGGCTTCGACCCCCAAACCAAAGGAGACTAGGGTCTTTCAGCTCAAGCAGCAACTCTTCAGCCGATACAAGCAGATACCATTTTTTATCGAAAGGCCACAGGGGAGGACTACAACACGCAGACCTACCAAATGATCGAGGAGAAAGGATGACCACGTGCTCCCAGGTAAGCCAACAAACCTGGTGATCAACATATCAAGTTACCTTCTCTCCCCTGCTGAACTATAACTACTCCAAAAGGGGTTGTCATTTTGCCCAACCCCCAACTGGGATGGTTTTCGACTTGAAAAGGATCTTCAGTGCTTTTTGTGTGCCATTAGGCTTAAAGGGACTCTGTCACCTGAATTTGGCGGGACTGGTTTTGGGTCATATGGGCGGAGTTTTCAGGTGTTTGATTCACCCTTTCCTTACCCGCTGGCTGCATGCTGGCTGCAATATTGGATTGAAGTTCATTCTCTGTCCTCCATAGTACACGCCTGTGCAAAGCAATCTTTCCTTGTGCAGGTGTGTACTATGGAGGACAGAGAATGAACTTCAATCCAATATTGCAGCCAGCATGCAGCAAGCGGGTAAGGAAAGGGTGAATCAAACACCCGAAAACTCCGCCCATATGACCCAAAACCAGTCCCGCCAAATTCAGGTGACAGGTTCCCTTTAAAGGGACTCTGTCACCTGAATTTGGAGGGAACAATTTTCAGCCATAGGGGTGGGTTTTTTGGGTGTTTGATTCACCCTTTTTTACCTGCTGGCTGCATGCTGGCTGCAATATTGGATTGAAGTTCATTCTCTGTCCTCCATAGTACACGCCTGTGCATGGCAAGATTGCCCTGTGCAGGCATGTACTATGGAGGACAGAGTATATCCAATATTGCAGCCAGCATGCAGCCAGCGGGTAAGGAAAGGGTCACATTAGACGTTAACAGTCCATACATGTCTATCTCACACGAAAAAGGCATTGAAGCCACAAAATGTATTCTAGATTCATCAGACCGGTCAGTAGATTCTATTCAATTGTGTCTTGATTTATTGAAACCAGTTCTCTATGAGAATTTTTTCCTCTATGAGGATACCTTCTACAACCAGAAGTGTGGTACCGCTATGGGATCAAATGTTGCGTCGGCTTATGCCAATGCTTTTATGAATTATTTTGAGGTTAAACGCGTCTTTACCAATCCCATGTTCCAACAACATGCCATCTGTTACCATTGCTTCATTGATGACATTTTTCTTATCTGGCTAGGGGCATCTGACTCTCTGGACATTTTATCTCTGTATCTCAACTCCATTCTCCCTGAATTACAGTTCACTATACATTACAGCAAAGAATGTGTGCCCTTTCTGGATACCTTGGTGTTCAAAAACACAGAAGGACATCTTTCAACTGATTTATTTTGTAAACCTACAGATTGCAACAGTTTACTACATTACTCTAGTTGTCACCCGAGAACCATGAAGGATAGTATACCACGTTCACAGTTCAACAGGGTCTCACGTATTGTTTAAGGTCCTAGTACACTAGCAACCAGGCTGTACACCATGGCACAGAAGTTCAATGAGAGGCATTGTCCATCTAGATTACTTGAAAAAGAGAAGGATCGGATTCTTACCCCGCCATCTCCTTCTCCACCTGTTCAGCCAAAAGAAAGAGTATCTCTCATGCCAAAGGTTCATTTCATCATTAAAAAACATTGGCCACTCCTGGCTAGGGCCTATCCCAGACATAGACAGCGCACGACCCGCCATTACACAAAGGCTACTGAGTACCAGATGACATGACACATTCCCCTGCCTCAACTGTGCCTCTTGTTCCAATATCATCAGATCTGATACCATTACCCACCCAAGAACTGGTAAATCCTACCCTATATGCGGATACTATACTTGTGATTCTAATTTTGTCATTTACGTGGTTAAATGTCCTTGTGGTCTCCTCTATGTTGGAGAGACCACACAACATGTAAAGGATAGGATAGCCAGTCATAAATCGACTATAAGATGTGGTAAGACCTGGCTCCCCCTCTTTCTGACCATTTTCTCAAAAATAGGCATTCGGTGGTGCAACTTAAATTTCAAGTAGTGGAACAGGTTGATTGTTCAAGACGAGAAGGTGACGGCGTTAAGTTTCTGAAATAGAGAGAATCTTATTGGATTCATACTTTAGACACTTTGGAGCCTAAGGGCCTCAACAGAGAAATTAACTGGCTTCTATAATACTATTAACCATTTTTCCCCTTACTTCAGAGACACCTTGATGCCACTTGTATTTAGGTGAGTGTCTACACTCTCAACTCCCTGGCCCCACCCCTCTTTTTACCCTCCCTTCCCCATTTATTTACTGCCCCCCTTTCATTTGCATTGTTCACTTAGGCTACTTTCACACTTGCGTTTTCTGGTTTCCGTTGACGTGCAGTGAAATGACGTATCGACGGACGTCATGAAATTAGTGGAAAACGTGTGCGACGGTGGAAAACGTGTGCGACGGTGGAAAACGTGTGCGACGGATCCTGTGAAATGACGGATGCGTCTTTCGGAATTGTCAATGGAAAAATTTCTGGAATTCAAATGTCCGGGGACGAGAGAGAGAGAGAGAGAGACTTGAAAACTTTTCTCGGACTTGAAAATCCTTCCGGGCATGCTCAGAAGGGAAAAGTCGCTGGATTCCTGTGTGTGACGGTCAGCAACTTATCCTGCATCCATAGGCCTCCATTGTAGCCGACGACGGGCAGCGCAGGATGCGTCGCTGAACGATTTTCCGACGTGCACAAAAAACGTTGCAATGAACGTTTTCTCTGCGCGACGGACCGCTATTTTACGACGGATCCAGTGCATGACGGATGAAACGGATGGCCATCCATCACAATCTTTATTCTCAAAAATCGACAGATTGTGATTGATCTGAAAAGACAGAAGTGTGAAAGAGACCTTAACTAGATTTCTATTTTTATTTTATTATCACTGACCCTTATAATTGCCACCATAGGTTATAATAGCCTAAAAAGACATGTTGCCTTTATTATTCACATTCTGGATAGTAGCACTGTTATAAATACATTAGCCAACCTTATGGTGATCTTATAACATGCCCATTCTTATATGGCCACTATAGACCCTATTGTGCATACAAGACTTAGCTTGCAATTCTACAAGTCCACAGCAGTAATAGACACCCTATACCCTCCGGATCACACCTATGGGGTAATTAGGTAATGAAAGCTCTCCATAACAGCTTTGTTCTAGGGATTGGAACAAATCTTAATAACATGATTGTCTCTTACAGCCATGGATACTACAGGGATCTCTCTTCTCTAATCTTGAGTTCAGCACTTACAGTTATATGAAAAAGTTTGGGCGCCTGTTGTGAATTCTGCTTTTGGGTTCCCTCCAGTGGTTGTAGCTGGGAATGCAGTTGTCCCTGAGTTGCAGTCTTGGCCAGGTGTATCTGCTGATTGCAGTTTTGACTGGGATATTTAGGTGTGCAGGATTCATTAGTCCTTGCCAGTTGTCCATGGTTCTGGGAGGTTTTGGATCTTTGTCTGGTTCCTCCTGTCTTGCTGCCAATTCAGCAAAGATAAGTGTCTGTTTTTTGTTTCTGTGGCACACATGCTGTGTGCTTAATAATTCTGTGCTATTCATTTGTTTTCTCTTGTCCAGCTTAGATTGTGTCATTGTTTTCTCAGTCTTGTTGGATTCTCTGGAGTTGCAGATATACGCTCCACATCTTTAGTTAGATGGTGGAATTTTTTGTATCTTCTGCTGTGGATATTTTTGGAAGGGTTTTAATACTGACCGCTTAGTATTCTGTCCTATCCTTTCCTATTTTAGCTAGAGTGGCCTCTTTTGCTAAATCCTGTTTCCTGCCTGCGTGTGTCTTTTCCTCTACTACTCACAGTCAATATTTGTGGGGGGCTGCCTATCCTTTGGGGTTCTGCTCTGAGGCAAGGTGGAATTCCTATTTCCATCTATAGGGGTATTTAGTCCTCAGGGTCAAGAGGCGTCAGAATTGTATTTTCAGAAATTTAGAAAATGGTCTGTGTTGACTAAATGGAATGATGTTGCTTTGGCGGCAATTTTCAGAAAGGGTCTTTCTGAATCCGTTAAAGATGTTATGGTGGGGTTTCCCACGCCTTTCGGTCTGAGTGATTTTATGTCTCTGGCCATTCAGATTGACCGGCGCTTGCGGGACCGCAGAACTGTGCGCGCTGTGGCATTGTCCTCAGAGCAAATTTCTGAGCCAATGCAGTGTGATAGGATTCTGTCTAGAACGGAACGACAAGGTTTCAGACATCAGAATAGGTTGTGTGTTGTGAATTCTGTGGCTGAGTTCACTTCTGTGGTCACAAGTGGTATTGCAGTCTCTGGGCTTCCTCCCTCAGGTGTTTTGGTGAGCTCGTTGGCTGCCTTGCTATTTAGCTCCACCTGAGTCTGTCTTCCTTGCTCCTTGTCTATGTTCCAGTGTTGGATCTGAGCTACTGCATCTTTCCTTGGGCCTGCTGCTCTGCTAGATAAGTGCTTCTAGTTTGTTTTCTGTTTTTTCTGTCCAGCTTGCTATTAACTTTTGCTGGAAGCTCTGAGAAGCAAAGGGGTGCACCGCCGTGCTGTTAGTTCGGCACGGTGGGTCTTTTTGCCCCTTTGCGTGGTTTTCGTTTTAGGGTTTTTTGTAGACTGCATAGTTCTCTTTGCTATCCTCGCTCTGTCTAGAATATCGGGCCTCACTTTGCTGAATCTATTTCATTCCTACGTTTGTCTTTTCATCTTGCTAACAGTCATTATATGTGGGGGGCTGCCTATTCCTTTGGGGTATTTCTCTGAGGTAAGTCAGGCTTGTATTTCTATCTTCAGGCTAGTCAGCTCCTCAGGCAGTGCCGAGTTGCATAGGTAGTGATAGGCGCAATCCACTGCTGCTTATAGTTGTGTGAGGATAGATCAGGTACTGCAGTCTACAGAGATTCCACGTCTCAGAGCTCGTCCTATTGTTTTTGGTTATTGCCAGATCTCTGTATGTGCGCTGATTACTGCACGCTGTGTTGCCTGATTGCCAGCCAGAACAGTACAAGGAGCCATACCAATGATTCCCAATAGAGGGAAAAAAGAAATCCTGACATCATTTTTTTTTCTTAGCTCTGTCTTCAGTCTTTTTTTTCCCCTAGACATTAGAGTGCTTCAGGACACAGCTGTGGACATGAATATTCAGGCTCTGTGCTCCTCAATGGATAATCTCGTTGTAAATGTACAAAAGATTCAAGATACTATTGATCAGAAATCGATGCTAGAACCAAGAATTCCGATTCCTGATTTGTTTTTTGGTGACAGAACTAAGTTCCTGAGCTTCAGAAATAATTGTAAGCTATTTTTGGCCTTGAAACCTCATTCTTCTGGTAATCCTATTCAACAGGTTTTGATTATTATTTCTTTTTTGCGCGGCGACCCACAGGACTGGGCGTTTTCTCTTGCACCAGGAGATTCTGCATTGAGTAATGTTGATGCATTTTTCCAGGCGCTGGGATTGCTTTACGATGAGCCTAATTCAGTGGATCAGGCTGAGAAAAATCTGCTGGCTTTATGCCAGGGTCAGGATGATGTAGAAGTATATTGTCAGAAATTTAGAAAGTGGTCAGTACTCACTCTGTGGAATGAATCTGCACTAGCGGCTTTGTTCAGAAAGGGTCTCTCTGAAGCTCTTAAGGATGTAATGGTGGGATTTCCTATGCCTGCTGGTTTGAATGAGTCTATGTCCTTGGCCATTCAGATCGGTCGTCGCTTGCGCGAGCGTAAATCTGTGCACCATCTGGCGGTATTGTCTGAGAGTAAACCTGAGCCTATGCAGTGCGACAGGACTATGACTAAAGTAGAACGGCAAGAACACAGACGTCTGAACAGACTGTGTTTCTATTGTGGTGATTCTACTCATGCTATTTCTAATTGTCCTAAACGCACTAGGCGGTTCGATAGCTCTGCCGTTATTGGTATTGTACAGTCCAAATTCCTTTTGTCCATTACCTTAATGTGCTCTTTGTCATCGTATTCTGTCATGGCGTTTGTGGATTCAGGCGCTGCCCTGAATCTGATGGATTTGGATTATGCTAAACGTTGTGGATTTTTCTTGGAGCCTTTGCGGTGTCCTATTCCGTTGAGAGGAATTGATGCTACACCTTTGGCCAAGAATAAGCCTCAGTACTGGGCCCAGCTGACCATGTGCATGGCTCCTGCACATCAGGAAGTTATTCGCTTTCTGGTACTGCATAATTTGCATGATGTGGTCGTGTTGGGGTTGCCATGGCTACAAACCCATAATCCAGTATTGGATTGGAACTCTATGTCGGTAACCAGCTGGGGTTGTCAGGGAGTACATGGTGATGTTCCATTTTTGTCTATTTCGTCATCCATTCCTTCTGACATCCCAGAGTTCTTGTCGGACTTTCAGGATGTATTTGAAGAGTCCAAGTCTGATGCCCTACCTCCGCATAGGAATTGTGATTGTGCTATCGATTTGATTCCTGGTAGTAAATTCCCTAAGGGTCGTTTATTTAATTTGTCCGTACCTGAACACACCGCTATGCGCAGTTATGTGAAGGAGTCCCTGGAGAAGGGACATATTCGCCCATCGTCGTCACCATTGGGAGCAGGGTTCTTTTTTGTAGCCAAGAAGGATGGTTCGCTAAGACCGTGTATTGATTACCGCCTTCTTAATAAGATCACTGTTAAGTTTCAGTATCCCTTGCCATTGATTTCTGACTTGTTTGCTCGGATTAAGGGGGCTAGTTGGTTTACTAAGATTGATCTTCGTGGTGCGTATAATCTGGTGAGAATCAGGCAGGGAGATGAATGGAAAACGGCATTTAATACGCCCGAGGGTCATTTTGAGTATCTGGTGATGCCGTTCGGACTTGCCAATGCTCCATCTGTTTTTCAGTCTTTTATGCATGACATTTTCCGTGAGTATCTGGATAAATTCTTGATTGTTTACTTGGATGACATTTTGATCTTCTCAGATGATTGGGAGTCTCATGTGAAGCAAGTCAGAATGGTTTTCCAGGTACTGCGTGCTAATTCCTTGTTCGTGAAGGGATCAAAGTGTCTCTTCGGTGTGCAGAAAGTTTCATTTTTGGGGTTCATCTTTTCCCCTTCTACTATCGAGATGGATCCGGTTAAGGTTCAGGCCATCCAGGATTGGACTCAGCCGACATCTCTAAAAAGTCTGCAGAAATTCCTGGGCTTTGCTAATTTTTATCGTCGCTTCATCTGTAATTTTTCTAGCATTGCCAGACCATTGACCGATTTGACCAAGAAGGGTGCTGATTTGGTTAATTGGTCTTCTGCTGCCGTGGAAGCTTTTCAGGAGTTGAAGCGTCGTTTTTGCTGTGCCCCTGTGTTGTGTCAACCTGATGTTTCTCTTCCGTTCCAGGTCGAGGTTGATGCTTCTGAGATTGGTGCAGGGGCGGTTTTGTCACAGAGAGGTTCTGGTTGCTCAGTGTTCAAACCATGTGCTTTCTTTTCCAGGAAATTTTCTGCTGCTGAGCGTAATTATGATGTGGGCAACCGAGAGTTGCTGGCCATGAAGTGGGCATTCGAGGAGTGGCGTCATTGGCTTGAGGGTGCTAAGCATCGCGTGGTGGTTTTGACTGATCATAAGAACCTTACTTATCTTGAGTCTGCCAAGCGCTTGAATCCTAGACAGGCCCGTTGGTCGTTATTTTTTGCTCGTTTTGATTTTGTGATTTCATACCTTCCGGGCTCTAAAAATGTGAAGGCGGATGCTCTGTCTAGGAGTTTTGTGCCCGACTCTCCGGGGTTATCTGAGCCGGCGAGTATCCTCAAGGAAGGAGTCATTGTGTCTGCCATCTCCCCTGATTTGCGGAGAGTGTTGCAGAAATTTCAGGCTAATAAACCTGATCGTTGTCCGGCCGAGAAACTGTTCGTCCCTGATAGGTGGACTAGTAAAGTTATCTCTGAACTTCATTGTTCGGTGCTGGCCGGTCATCCAGGAATCTTTGGTACCAGGGAGTTGGTTGCTAGATCCTTCTGGTGGCCGTCTCTGTCACGGGATGTGCGTGCTTTTGTGCAGTCCTGTGGAATTTGTGCTAGGGCTAAGCCCTGCTGTTCACGTGCCAGTGGGTTGCTTTTGCCCTTGCCGGTCCCGAAGAGGCCTTGGACACATATTTCGATGGATTTAATTTCTGACCTTCCCGTTTCTCAAAAAATGTCGGTCATTTGGGTGGTCTGTGATCGCTTTTCTAAAATGGTCCATCTGGTGCCCTTGGTTAAATTGCCTTCCTCCTCTGATTTGGTGCCTTTGTTCTTCCAGCATGTGGTTCGTTTACATGGCATTCCTGAGAATATTGTTTCTGACAGAGGTTCCCAGTTTGTCTCGAGGTTCTGGCGAGCCTTTTGTGGTAGGATGGGCATTGACCTATCTTTCTCCTCGGCCTTCCATCCTCAGACTAATGGCCAGACCGAACGAACCAATCAGACCTTGGAAACATATCTGAGATGTTTTGTTTCCGCTGACCAGGATGATTGGGTGTCATTTTTGCCGTTGGCTGAGTTCGCCCTTAATAATCGGGCCAGCTCGGCTACCTTGGTCTCTCCATTTTTCTGCAATTCTGGGTTCCATCCTCGTTTCTCTTCAGGACAGGTTGAGTCTTCGGACTGTCCTGGTGTGGATTCTGTGGTGGACAGGTTGCAGCAGATCTGGACTCAGGTAGTGGACAATTTGACCTTGTCCCAGGAGAAGGCTCAGCTTTTCGCTAATCGCAGACGCCGTGTGGGACCCCGACTTCGTGTTGGGGATCTGGTTTGGTTATCTTCTCGTCATATTCCTATGAAGGTTTCCTCTCCTAAATTTAAACCTCGTTTTATTGGTCCGTATAGGATTTCTGAGATTCTCAATCCGGTGTCTTTTCGTCTGACCCTCCCAGACTCCTTTTCCATACATAATGTATTCCATAGGTCGTTGTTGAGGAGATACGTGGCACCTATGGTTCCATCTGTGGAGCCTCCTGCCCCTGTTTTGGTGGAGGGGGAATTGGAGTATATTGTGGAGAAGATTTTGGATTCTCGTGTCTCTAGACGGAAACTCCAGTATCTGGTCAAATGGAAGGGTTATGCTCAGGAAGATAATTCCTGGGTTTTTGCCTCTGATATCCATGCCCCAGATCTTGTTCGTGCCTTTCATGTGGCTCATCCTGGTCGGCCTGGGGGTTCTGGTGAGGGTTCGGTGACCCCTCCTCAAGGGGGGGGTACTGTTGTGAATTCTGTGGCTGAGTTCACTTCTGTGGTCACAAGTGGTATTGCAGTCTCTGGGCTTCCTCCCTCAGGTGTTTTGGTGAGCTCGTTGGATGCCTTGCTATTTAGCTCCACCTGAGTCTGTCTTCCTTGCTCCTTGTCTATGTTCCAGTGTTGGATCTGAGCTACTGCATCTTTCCTTGGGCCTGCTGCTCTGCTAGATAAGTGCTTCTAGTTTGTTTTCTGTTTTTTCTGTCCAGCTTGCTATTAACTTTTGCTGGAAGCTCTGAGAAGCAAAGGGGTGCACCGCCGTGCTGTTAGTTTGGCACGGTGGGTCTTTTTGCCCCTTTGCGTGGTTTTCGTTTTAGGGTTTTTTGTAGACTGCATAGTTCTCTTTGCTATCCTCGCTCTGTCTAGAATATCGGGCCTCACTTTGCTGAATCTATTTCATTCCTACGTTTGTCTTTTCATCTTGCTAACAGTCATTATATGTGGGGGGCTGCCTATTCCTTTGGGGTATTTCTCTGAGGTAAGTCAGGCCTGTATTTCTATCTTCAGGCTAGTCAGCTCCTCAGGCAGTGCCGAGTTGCATAGGTAGTGATAGGCGCAATCCACTGCTGCTTATAGTTGTGTGAGGATAGATCAGGTACTGCAGTCTACAGAGATTCCACGTCTCAGAGCTCGTCCTATTGTTTTTGGTTATTGCCAGATCTCTGTATGTGCGCTGATTACTGCACGCTGTGTTGCCTGATTGCCAGCCATAACAGTTGTGTTATTATTGTGGCGATGCTTCTCATGTCATTTCTGTCTGCCCTAAGTGGACAAAGAGGATCGCCAGTTCATTTACCATCAGTACTATACAACCTAAATTTCTGTTATCTGTGTCCTTGATCTGCTCATAGTCATCATTTTCTGTCATGGCGTTTGTGGATTCAGGTGCCGCCTTGAACTTAATGGACTTTGAATTTGCCAGGCGTTGTGGTTTTTCCTTGCAGCCTTTGCAGAACCCTATTCCTTTAAGGGGCATTGATGCTACACCTTTGGCTAAAAATAAGCCCCAGTTTTGGACACAGGTGACCATGCGCATGGCGCCAGCCCATCAGGAAGATTGTCGATTTCTGGTGTTGCATAATTTGCATGATGCTATCGTGCTGGGTTTTCCGTGGTTGCAGGTACATAATCCTGTGTTGGACTGGAAGTCTATGTCTGTGACTAGTTGGGGTTGTCAGGGGATTCATAATGATGTTCCTTTGATGTCAATCTCCTCTTCTTCCTCTTCTGAAATTCCTAAGTTTTTGTCTGATTTTCAGGATTTATTCGATGAGCCCAAGTCCAGTTCCCTTCCACCGCACAGGGACTGTGATTGTGCTATTGACTTGATTCCAGGCTGTAAGTTTCCTAAAGGCCGACTTTTCAACCTGTCTGTGCCTGAACATACCGCCATGCAGAATTATATTAAGGAGTCTTTGGAGAAGGGGCATATTCGGCCATCTTCTTCACCGTTGGGAGCGATATTTTTTTTTGTTGCTAAGAAGGATGGCTCCTTGAGACCCTGTATTGATTATCGCCTCTTGAATAAGATCACAGTCAAGTTTCAATACCCTTTACCTTTGCTTTCTGATTTGTTTGCTAGGATTAAGGGGGCTAGTTGGTTAACTAAGATTGACCTTCGGGGGGCATATAATCTTGTTCGTATTAAGCTTGGTGATGAATGTAAAACTGCGTTTAATACGTCCGAAGGTCATTTTGAATATCTTGTGATGCCATTCGGGCTCACTAATGCTACATCTGTTTTTCAGTCCTTCATGCATGATATCTTCCGGACTTATCTTGATAAATTCTTGATTGTATATTTTTACGATATTTTGATTTTTTCCGATGATTGGGAGTCTCATGTGCAACAGGTCAGGATGGTATTTCAGATCCTTCGTGACAATGCTTTGTTTGTGAAGGGGTCTAAGTGTCTCTTTGGGGTGCAGAAGGTTTCTTTTTTGGGCTTCATTTTTTCTCCCTCATCTATGGAGATGGATCCGGCTAAGGTTCAGGCAATTCATGATTGGATTCAACCCACATCCGTGAAGAGCCTTCAGAAATTTTTGGGTTTTGCAAATTTTTATCGCCGTTTCATTGCTAACTTCTCTAGCGTGGTTAAACCCTTGACTGATTTGACGAAGAAAGGCGCTGAAGTGGCGAATTGTTCCTCTGCGGCTGTCTCTGCCTTTCAGGAGCTTAAACGCCGATTTACTTCTGCTCCGGTGTTGCACCAACCGGATGTTTCTCTTCCATTTCAGGTTCAGATTGACGCTTCTGAGATTGGGGCAGGGACCGTTTTGTCTCAGAGGGATTCTGTTGGTTCCTTGATGAAACCGTGTGCCTTCTTTTCCCGTAAGTTTTCGCCTGCTGAACGCAATTATGATGTCGGCAATCGGGAGTTGTTGGCTATGAAGTGGGCGTTTGAGGAGTGGCGACATTGGCTTGAGGGAGCTAAGCACCGTATTGTGGTCTTGACTGATCATAAGAATCTGATTTACCTCGAGTCTGCCAAACGGCTGAATCCTAGACAGGCTCGATGGTCCTTGTTTTTTTCCCGTTTTGATTTCGTAATTTCGTATCTTCCGGGTTCTAAGAATATTAAGGCTGATGCCCTCTCTAGGAGTATTTTGCCTGATTCTCCTGAGGTCCTTGAACCGGTCGGCATTCTGAAAGAAGGGGTGGTCCTTTCTGCCATTTCCCCTGATTTACGACAGGTTCTTCAGGAATTTCAGGCTGACAGACCTGACCGCTGTCCAGTGGGGAAACTGTTTGTTCCTGACAGATGGACTAGTAGAGTGATTTCTGAGGTTCACTGTTCTGTGTTGGCTGGTCATCCTGGTATTTTTGGTACCAGAGATTTGGTTGGTAGGTCCATTTGGTGGCCTTCTTTGTCACGTGATGTGCGTTCTTTTGTGCAGTCCTGTGGGACTTGTGCGCGGGCCAAGCCTTGTTGTTCCCGTGCTAGTGGGTTGCTTTTGCCATTGCCAGTCCCTGAGAGGCCCTGGATGCATATTTCTATGGATTTTATTTCTGATCTTCCGGTTTCCCAGAAGATGTCTGTTATCTGGGTTGTTTGTGACCGGTTCTCTAAGATGGTTCATTTGGTGCCTTTGCCTAAATTGCCTTCCTCTTCAGATTTGGTTCCGTTGTTTTTTCAGCATGTGGTTCATCTGCATGGTATTCCGGAGAATATTGTGTCCGACAGAGGTTCCCAGTTTGTTTCTAGGTTTTGGCGAGCCTTTTGTGCTAGGCTGGGCATTGATTTGTCTTTTTCTTCTGCATTTCATCCTCAGACAAATGGCCAGGCTGAGCGAACTAATCAGACTTTGGAGACTTATTTGAGATGCTTTGTGTCTGCTGATCAGGATGATTGGGTGGCCTTCTTGCCATTGGCCGAGTTTGCCCTTAATAATTGGGCTAGTTCGGCTACTTTGGTTTCGCCTTTCTTTTGTAATTTTGGTTTTCATCCTCGTTTTTCTTCTGGGCAGGTTGAGCCTTCTGACTGTCCTGGTGTGGATTCTGTGGTTGACAGGTTGCAGCAGATTTGGGCTCATGTGGTGGACAATTTGGTATTGTCTCAGGAGGAGGCTCAACGTTTTGCTAACCGTTGTTGGTGTGTTGGTTCCTGGCTTCGGGTTGGGGATCTGGTCTGGTTGTCTTCCCGTCATGTTCCTATGAAGGTTTGTTCCCCTAAGTTTAAGCCTCAGTTTATTGGTCCTTATAGGATTTCTGAGATTATTAATCCGGAGTCTTTTCGATTGCCGCTTCCGGCCTCTTGTGCTATCCATAATGTCTTCCATAGATCTTTATTGCGTAAATATGTGGTGCCCGTTGTTCCCTCTGTTGATCCTCCGGCCCCTGTCTTGGTTGATGGAGAGTTGGAGTATGTGGTTGAGAAGATTTTGGATTCTCGTTTTTCAAGGCGGAGGCTTCAGTACCTTGTCAAATGGAAGGGTTATGGCCAGGAGGATAATTCTTGGGTTTTTGCCTCTTATGTCCATGCTGCTGATTTGGTCCGTGCCTTTCATCTGGCTCATCCTGATCGTCCTGGGGGCCATGGTGAGGGTTCGGTGACCCCTCCTCAAGGGGGGGTACTGTTGTGAATTCTGCTTTTGGGTTCCCTCCAGTGGTTGTAGCTGGGAATGCAGTTGTCCCTGAGTTGCAGTCTTGGCCAGGTGTATCTGCTGATTGCAGTTCTAACTGGGATATTTAGGTGTGCAGGATTCATTAGTCCTTGCCAGTTGTCCATGGTTCTGGGAGGTTTTGGATCTTTGTCTGGTTCCTCCTGCCTTGCTGCCAATTCAGCAAAGATAAGTGTCTAGTTTTTGTTTCTGTGGCACACATGCTGTGTGCTTAATAATTCTGTGTTATTCATTTGTTTTCTCTTGTCCAGCTTAGATTGTGTCATTGTTTTCTCAGTCTTGTTGGATTCTCTGGAGTTGCAGATATACGCTCCACATCTTTAGTTAGATGGTGGAATTTTTTGTATCTTCTGCTGTGGATATTTTTGGAAGGGTTTTAACACTGACCGCTTAGTATTCTGTCCTATCCTTTCCTATTTTAGCTAGAGTGGCCTCTTTTGCTAAATCCTGTTTCCTGCCTGCGTGTGTCTTTTTCTCTACTACTCACAGTCAATATTTGTGGGGGGCTGCCTATCCTTTGGGGTTCTGCTCTGAGGCAAAGTAGAAATTCTATTTCCATCTATAGGGGTATTTAGTCCTCCGGCTGTGTCGAGGTGTCTAGGATTTGTTAGGCACACCCCACGGCTACTTCTAGTTGCGGTGTGAAGTTCAGGATTTGCGGTCAGTACAGTTTCCACCAACTCCATGTGGCTCCAAGGTCACCGGATCATAACAGGCGCCCCTATTAATCTTAAGCTTAATGTTTTATAAAAATTGTTTTTTTTGAAACAGCTATTTCAGTTTCATATATCTAATAACTGTTGGACACAGTAATGTTTCTGCCTTGAAATGAGGTTTATTGTACTAACAGAAAATGTGCAATCTGCATTTAAACAAAATTTGACAGGTGCATAAGTATGGGCACCCTTATCATTTTCTTGTTTTAAATACTCCTACTTACTTTTTGCTGACTTACTAAAGCACTTTGTTTTGGTTTTCTACCCTCATTGAGCTTTGAACTTCATAGCCAGGTGTATGCAATCATGAGAAAAGCTACTTAAAGTGGCCACTTGCAAATTGTTCTCCTGTTTGAATCTCCTCTGAAGAGTGGCATCATGGGCTCCTCAAAACAACTGTCTAATGATCTGAAAACAAAGATTATTCAACATCGTTGTTCAGGGAAAGGATACAAAAAGCTGTCTCAGAGATTTAACCTGTCAATTTCCACTGTGAGGAACATAGTAAGGAAATGGAAGAACACGGGTACAGTTCTTGTTAAGGCCAGAAGTGGCAGGCCAAGAATAACATCAGAAAGGCAGAGAAGAAGAATGGTGAGATCAGTCAAGGACAATCCTCAGACCACCTCCAGAGAGCTGCAGCATCAACTTGCTGCAGATGGTGTCACTGTGCATCGGTCAACTATACAACGGTCAACTATACAACGCACTTTGCACAAGGAGAAGCTGTATGGGAGAGTGATGCGAAAGAAGCCGTTTCTGCAAGCACGCCACAAACAGAGTCGGCTGAGGTATGCAAAAGCAAATTTGGAGAAGCCAATTTCTTTTTGGAAGAAGGTCCTGTGGACTGATGAAACCAACATTGAGTTGTTTGGTCATACAAAAAGGCATTATGCATGGCGGCCAAAAAACACAGCATTCCAAGAAAAACACTTGCTACCCACAGTAAAATTTGGTGGAGGTTCCATCATGTTTTGGGGCTGTGTGGCCAATGTCGGCACCGGGAATCTTGTTAAAGTTGAGGGATGCATGGATTCCTCTCAGTGTCAGCAGGTTCTTGACAATAATGTTCATGAATCAGTGACAAAGTTGAAGTTACGCAGGGAATGAATCTTTCAGCAAGACAATGATCCAAAACACCGCTCCAAATCTACTCAGGCATTCATGCAGAGGAACAATTACACTGTTCTGGAATGGCCATCCCAGTCCCCAGACCTGAATATCATTGAACATCTGGGGGATCATTTGAAGAGGGCTGTCCATGCTCGGCGACCATCAAACTTAACTGAACTGGAATTGTTTTGTAAAGAGGAATGGTCAAAAATACCTTCATCCAGGACCCAGGAACTCCTTAAAAGCTACAGGAAGCGACTAGAGGCTGTTATTTGTGCAAAAGGAGGATCTACTAAATATTAATGTCACATTTCTGGTGGGGTGCCCATACTTATGCATCTGTCAAATTTTGTTTGAATGCAGATGGCACATTTTCTGTTAGTACAATAAACCTCATTTCAAGGCAGAAACATTACTGTGTCCAACAGTTATTAGATATATGAAACTGAAATAGCTCTTGCAAAAACAACAATTTTTATAAAACATTAAGCTTTAGATTAATAGGGGTGCCCAAACTTTTTCATATAACTGTATACTACACCTGGATTAAGGTAAATTTACACTATACATGATACTATGGGATCTCATTGGATACCAAGTCCCCAACTTTGGCTTCTCCTGCGCATACTGTATTATCCTGTCAATATGTTTTGTTTTGTTTCATTTATTGTTATTTGGGATTACATTAGCTATTATGTTGTGCTCTATCTAAAATGTGTAGCTTTTATTTAAGCATTTTTTTCTGTTTTATTTTCTTTTATATATTTACTTTTGTTTTTTGCAGCGACCTATGATTAAGACCCGGGAGGGGTCGAAACGTCAGTAATCTGTGTTGCATATTATTATTTTTCCAGTGTAAATAAGATATCTGATTGACTTTTTGTATCTTGAATAAACTTTGCATTTCTGAAAGATATTCCACAAAGTGTGTGCAGTGAATCTTAAGGTACGTCACACTAAGCGACGCTGCAGCGATACCGACATCGATGTCGATCGCTGCAGCGTCGCTGTTTGGTCGCTGGAGAGCTGTCACACAGACAGCTCTCCAGCGACCAACGATGCCAAAGTCCCCGGGTAACCAGGGTAAACATCGGATTACTAAGCGCAGGGCCGCGCTTAGTAACCCGATATTTACCCTGGTTACCATTGTAAAAGTAAAAAAAAAACCACTACATACTTACATTCCGGTGTCTGGTCATGTCCCTCGCCTTCAGCTTCCCGCACTGACTGAGCGCCGACCGTAAAGTACAGCGGTGACGTCACCGCTGCACAGCATGCTTTACGGCCGGCCGGCGCTCACCAGTCAGTGCGGGAAGCTGACGGTGGGGGACATGACCAGACACCGGGAATGTAAGTATGTAGTGTTTGTTTTTTTACATTTACAATGGTAACCAGGGTAAACATCGGGTTACTAAGCGCGGCCCTGCGCTTAGTAACCCGATGATTACTCTGGTTACCAGTGAAGACATCGCTGGATCGGCGTCACACACACCGATTCAGCGATGTCAGCGGGAGATCCAGCGACAAAATAAAGTGCTGGACTTTCCCCAGCGACCAACGATCTCCCAGCAGGGGCCTGGTCGTTGGTCGCTGTCACACATAATGATTTCGTTAACGATATCGTTGCTACGTCACAAAAAGCAACGATATCATTAATGATATCGTTCAGTGTGACGGTACCTTTAGTCTATTGATATTGGACCTTTATGGTCCATTACACCAGCACCACGCATTATTACAGAATGCAAGCCAATTTTGTGCATGTATCGTTGCCATTTCTAGTCCAAAGAAATAATTTTTCTAAACTGGTGTGTTTTCTAGCAGTGTTGCTAATAAATAATTAGCATCAGCCATCTCGTTGCCATTTATAGCTATTATACTCGATCATTCATAATTCAGTGCTGCAGGTATTCAACACATTACTGTCTTGACTATTTGTTAATTGTTTTAGGGCTTTTTCTTTCTATCTTTATTGCTGAGATGCCAGATTTGATTTATTCTCACTATCCTAAAATAGTTGCTGCATCCCCTGCTAAGGCTTTTATATAAGTTAAGATAGTCACTCCTGTTAAGTTGCACTATTCCATGTAATTTGATAGCTACAAGGCATTATGTGGAATCATGCGCTGCCACATCAGCCTTCTGAGACTGATACAATCTCTTGCAATATGTTAAAAGGTGGCAGGAATTATTTTGTCAATTTGAGGAAATCAAATAGTAAATGTAACTTGAATTTAATTTACATCGTATCAATCATATCTAGCGACAGTTACCAAATATCTGAAGAACACTGTATTTTTATTGTACAAAAATTGTGCACCAATGACTACCCCTTAGTGACCACCAATATGACTTAAAACTGACCTGTGATATAAGAGAATGGCATCCTCCAATGGGTGAAAGTGCAGCAGCTATCAGCTGTACACTATGGCTGACACCATGCTGCATCAGTCATGATCGATATTGGCACTTGACCGTGTCTACTTAGCCCCTTAGATGCTGCTGTCATTAGTGACTATGGCACCTAGATGGTTCACAGAGTGTGGGGCTCCCTCTTTAACCACATCAGCACCCTGAGATCATGATTTTGTGGTCCTGATGCTTGCCATGGCAATTCACAGCTAAATAACAACATTAGAGTTTGTCAGGTTTAGGGACATGTTCAGACATTAGCAACATTTAGTTTTAAAAATAACATTTTTCTTGCCTGTCATGCCACTTGGCATTCATGAAAAGCATGCAAAGACTTAAACTACTTGAAAGCAGTTATGAAGACACTGAGGGGTGCTGTTTTTAAAATTGTATCACTTTTGTGGTTTTTCTAATATATAGGTCCCCCGATGTCACTTCAAAACTGAATAGGGTCCTAAAAAATAAGTTTTGTTAATTTCCTTAAAAATAATGTAAAATGACCAAAACAATTTTAATGCTTATAACATCCTAATAAAATAAAATTTTGCACATGGTGCTGATGTAAAGCAGACATGAAGAAAATGTTATTTATTAACTATTTTGTGTGGTGTGACTATCTGGGTTAAAGGTATAAACATGCAAAGGTTGAAAATTGCTAATTTTTTGTGTTATATTTCTGATATGTTTATAAATGAATGCAAAACATAGCAACCTAAATATACCATTATCATATAATTTAATGTGTCACGGAAAAAACATTGTCAGAATCACTGGGATTTGTTGAAACATTCCAGAGTTATTTCCAAAAAAAGTGTCACATGTCAAATTTGAAAAGCTTGGCTTGGTCACTAAGGTTTTAAAAGTCTTGTAAGTCCTGAAAACATTATTCAACTTTTTTGTCTTTACACACTTATCTTTTGTACAGCCACACATTCATATTATCAAAATATTGGGTATCATACCACCCCTAATATACATAAAATACAACAAACACATAAACGCACAAGGATTAATTTATACTCTTCCCATTTTATCCGTGTGTGTTTCTAGCTCGCACCTAGGATGATAACATTAAAGGGACTCTGTCACCTGGATTTGGAGGGAACAATCTTCAGCCATGGAGGCGGGGTTTTTGGGTGTTTGATTCACCCTTTCCTTACCCGCTGGCTGCATGCTGGCTGCAATATTGGATTGAAGTTCATTCTCTGTCCTACATAATACACGCCTGCGCAAGCCAAGATTGCCTTGTGCAGGCGTGTACTACGGAGGATAGAGAATGAACTTCAATCCAATATTGCAGCCAGCATGCAGCCAGCGGGTAAGGAAAGGGTGAATCAAAAAAAACCAAACCCCGCCTCCATGGCTGAAGATTGTTCCCTCCAAATTCAGGTGACAGTGTCCCTTTAATACTCTGAATTACCTTTTAGCTGTGACGGCTCTAGAACAGATTGAGATTGCTGTCTGCTTTTCAGGCTCTGAAAACATTTGTATCCTTATGGGTACTATTTCAGGGCCATTAGATTTATTATCTCCCAGAGCATCCAAACAGCATCTGTTTTTTCCTTGTACTGTTAAAAGATAAAAGCTGGAACCATTTTGTAATAGGCGGAAAGGAAAAAAAAGGAAATGCTTGTCTTCAGGTTTCCTGTATGGCTAGCATGAAACACGAAGGTTACTGATCTAATAGCTTCAATAAAACTGGCTTTGACATTGGAGATATGAGAATATAATCTCCCAATTTCAGGACAGAAAGAAAATGAAATAACTACCTTATACGAGTCAATTACTCTAATAGTACACATTGCCAGCATCAATGTACATGGATAAAAAGAAAATGACTAAATAATTACATTGTCATTCATTCTAGCATTCAGTACATGCAAAATGTTTCTTCATGAATGTTTAATATTCCGAGAACAAATACAGAAGATTTTGTGGTTATTTTGCTGTCAGTTTTACACTGGACTAATTGCACAATTTATAAGTTTTCCTGCAGATTTTCAGGAATTGAATTGCCTTCAGCATATGGCAGACCATTAACATGTACATAGCCACATCATACCTTAAACCATTAGATGTCATGAAGTAACCGAAGCGGTGTGACACGACCTATGATTGGTTGGTCACCAGATGGCACAACACACCAGGGGACACCAGGGAAGCTTTAACATTGTGGGCTCTGTCGGTAGGGAATGGGGGAATGGACACCTCCTGCTCTCACCTGAGGATGTGCCCTGATCTTACTATTGTCCCCATGTGGGTTCTTTCACCCCGTCGCCAAGCAGGACACCCAATCTCTCACTTGCCCTGCCCTAGCCCTAAGTAGGGAATTGGCAAGTGACATCACTGGTCCCAATGCTGCACTAAGACAACAAAGGGTAAGGTAAGACACTGAAAGGGACAAGGTATTAAAAATAGCACACTTAGCTTTCTGCTGCAAAGCACCGCACAGCAAGATAACGACACAGATAAACCGAACACAGCTGTAGAATCCCTGCTCCCAGAAAGCTCCTTCTCCCAGCAAGGTCCCTGCAGAATGAAGTAACACCGGCAGTCAGCTGATGCATCAGGTGACCTCTTGAAGGATGGTGGAAGTGGTCACCACCCATATCAGCTGACCCAGCAGCAATGCAATTACACCAGCATGCCACCAGGGAAACTGCGTTAACCCTCGATGACCTGAAAGGAAAAAAGTTTTAATCTGACCATCCAATTCCTATGTCTTCACATCCTCCATGCACGCAATATCATTTGGTAACTGTACAGCTTGCAGCTTTTTTTTCTTTAAAAACCCGTATTATAATGACAACTAGCCCATACATGACGAGCACTTTTTAACTATTGTGTCCCCCTATTTCCTTATGGATTGTAGGCTTGCGAGCAGGGCCCTCACTCCTCTTGCAACTGTTGAATTATGGGTTACTCTGTAATGTCGTTATTGTCTGTACCTGTCCTAACTTAATTGTACAGTTTTTCAGAATGTGTTGGTGCTATAAAAATAAAATAAGTATTATTAAATTAATATGTCAATTAAACTGAATAGTGAATAGGTAAAATAACAAAGAAAACAGAAATAATGTTTCTTTTGTACGTTCCGCCTCCCAGAAAGTGTAATAAAAAGTGGTAAAAAGTCGTATGTACCAGAAATGGTACCACTGACAATTACATATAATACATCCCTTACATTTTTGTAAATATTTTATTATATTTTTTCCTGGGACAAAAATGAAGATATGACACTTTGATACAATGTAAAGTAGTCAGTGTACAGGTTGTATAACAGTGTAAATTTGATGTGTTCCTAAATAACTCACACAGCTATTAATCTCTAAACCCCTGGCAACAAAAGTGAGTACACTTTTGAAAATGGCAAATTGTGCCCAAAGTGTCAATATTTTGTTTGGCCTCCATTATTTTCAAGAAGTGACTTGACTCTCTTGTCCATGGAGGTCACTAGTTTCAAGCAGTGACTTAACTCTCTTGTGCATGGAGGTCACTAGCGCTTCACAGGTTGCCACTGGAATCCTCTTCCACTCCTCCATGAAGTCATCTCGAAGCTGGTGGATGTTAGAGACCTTGCACTCCTCCATCTTCCATTTGAGGATGCTCCACAGATGGTCAATAGGATTTATGTCTGGAGACATTTCTTTAGCAAAGCAGTAGCCGTCTTGGAGGTATGTTTGAGGTCATTATCATGTTGGACTACTGCCCTGTGACCAGGTTCAAAAGGGAGGAGATCATGCTTTGCTTTAGGATTTCACAGTGCATGTTAGCATTCATGGTTCCCTCAATGAGCCGTAGCTCCTCACAGTTATCAGCACTCATGCAGCCCCAAACCATGACACTCCCACCACCATGCTTGACTGTAGGCAAAATACACTTGGCTTTGTACTCCTCCCTTGGAGTACACACACACTCACAGACACAAGAACATGTAGGTGAGCCAGAATACACCTGTGTTGCCAACATCTTGCTGTATGGGCTGACTGCATCATGTAGTGCATTTGTTCAAATACCTGGACAGGTAAGTGGTGCTACCCTTTTTTTCTGCTTTTTGGAGGATTTTCATCCTCTTTTGTAGCTTTGCTATTAGTTTTGAGCCAGAATACAAATAAAAACAGGCAGGGCACAAAGCACTTTATACATAATATATTGCATATAAAGATGTTATCAATAAATTATTATATGGTGATTAACAA
Organism: Ranitomeya imitator; assembly: GCF_032444005.1. Lineage (NCBI taxonomy): Eukaryota > Metazoa > Chordata > Amphibia > Anura > Dendrobatidae > Ranitomeya > Ranitomeya imitator. Next base: position 284,762,307 of record NC_091282.1, on the reverse strand, counting down.
GGTTAATGTGGCATGAAAAAGAATTCACAGACCCTGGAGCAATGACGGCACAAAATTTCAGGCAGGGAATGCAGGTCCTCGAGACAAGAATGACCAGTCCATCAGACAATGGAGGTCGGCAGGGGGTGAGGAAAAAGTGAGAGAGGCAGGGGATCTGGAAGTGCAGTGCCCAACCCTTGCACTTGTAACTAAAACTTCAACACTGGATTTCTATAATATGTCAAAATACAATTCTTCAAGTAAGGTATGTATTAAAGGGACACTGTCACCTGAATTTGGAGGGAACAATCTTCAGCATGCAATCTTGCCTTGTGCAGGCATGTACTACGGAGGACAGAGAATGAACTTCAATCCAATATTGCAGCCAGCATGCAGCCAGCGGGTAAGGAAAAGGTGAATCAAACACCCCAAAACCCCGCCTCCATGGCTGAAGATTGTTCCCTCCAAATTCAGGTGACAGTGTCCCTTTAAATAAGGATTAAAGGCTCTTTAATCATGTGCCATTAGCTGCAGTTGTAATATTCTGATAACAAGTTCACTTTAAATTAGGTAAAGATATACCTAGAGATCTCTTGAGGTGGGCACAGTGATAAAATATTATGCATATTAAGTATTTCTATGCAATAAAAATGACTATGAAAATGTTTGCAAACAGTTAAAAAGTGAGTTATGGGTTGTATTTCTGTCCAGACGCTACACCGATAGCTCCACCCTGTGGCAATCATTCATTATAATTTTTGTTTCAGAAATCAATCATACATGTGAAAAATTAGTAACTTTATAATATATCTTATCAGAGAAATCTGCTTCTTTCTCTACCAGAACTGATCATTTATAATAAAAATTCTCAATTTTGAGGTAAAGGGTACGCTCATATCTGCATATATAAAGTAGCTGAGATTCAGCCAATAAAGTTGGATAGTGTCAGATGAGTGTTTTATTTTTTTTCTCAGCATTTGTATGCCATGCGTATACATTTCATATGCAATGAATTTTTAATATCAGGCTTTACATACAGTAATTCTATGTCAACTCCAGCTAGTTTTCTAACTAATAAAACAATCTTATATACAAATATACAGTGGGTACAGAAAGTATTCATACCCCTTCAAATTGTTCACTCTTTGTTTCATTGCAGCCATTTGGTATATTCAAAAAAGTTCATTTTTTTCTCATTAATGTACACTCTGCATCTGATCTTGACAGAAAAAACCCCAAAAATGTAGTAATTTTTGCAAATTTATAAAAAAAAATACAAACTGAAATATCACATGGTCATAAGTATTCAGACCCTTTGCTCAGTATTGAGTAGAAGCACCCTTTTGAGCTATTACAGCTATGAGTCTTCTTGAGAATGATGCAACAAGTTTTTCACACCTGGATTTGAGGATCCTCTGCCATTCTTTCTTGCAGATCCTATCCAGTTTCGTCAGGTTGGATGGTGAACGTTGGTGGACAGCCATTTTCAGGTCTCTCCAGAGATGCTCAGTTGGGTGTAGGTGAGGGCTCTGGCTGGGCCAGTCAAGAATGGTCACAGAGTTAAGGTACCTTCACACTGAGCGACGCTGCAGCGATACCGACAACGATGTCGATCGCTGCAGCGTCGCTGTTTGGTCGCTGGAGAGCTGTCACACAGACAGCTCTCCAGCGACCAACGATCCCGAGGTCCCCGGTAACCAGGGTAAACATCGGGTTACTAAGCGCAGGGCCGCGCTTAGTAACCCGATGTTTTCCATGGTTACCAGCGTAAACGTTAAAAAAACAAACACTACATACTTACCTTCCGCTGTCTGTCCTCCGGCGCTCTGCTTTCCTCTGCACTGTGTCAGCGCCGGTGACGTCACCGCTGTGCTTTCTGGCTGACCGGCGCTGACACAGGATGCAGGAGGAGTGCAGAGAAGCACAGCGCCGAGGACAGACAGCTGAAGGTAAGTATGTAGTGTTTGGTAACCATGGTAAACATCGGGTTACTAAGCGCGGCCCTGCGCTTAGTAACCCGATGTTTACCCTGGTTACCAGTGAAGACATCGCTGAATCGGCGTCACACACGCCGAACCAGCGATGTCAGCGGGAAGTCCAGCGACTAAATAAAGTTCTGGACTTTCCTCAGCGACCAATGATCTCCCAGCAGGGGCCTGATCGTTGGTCGCTGTCACACATAACGATTTCCTTAACGATATCGTTGCTACGTCACAAAAAGCAACGATATCGTTAACGATATCGTTATGTGTGAAGGTACCTTTATTCTGAAGCCATTCCTTTGTTATTTTAGCTCGGGTTATTGTTTTGTTGGAAGGTGAACCTTCGGCCAAGTCTGAGGTTCAGAACACTCTGGAAGAGGTTTTCATCCAGGATATCTCTGTACTTGACAGCATTCATATTTTCTTCAATGACAGCCTGTCATCCTGTCACCGCAGTTGAAAAACATCCCCATAGCTTTATGCTGCCACTATCATTTTTCACAGTTGGGATTGTCTTGGGCAGATGATAAGCAGTGCCTGGTTTTCTCCACACATACCGCTTAGAATTATCACCAAAAAGGTCTATCTTCATCTCATCAGACCAGAGCATATTATTTCTAATAGTCTGGGAGTCCGTGTGTTTTTTTTTAGCAAACTCTATATGGGCTTTGCTATGTATTGCACTAAGAAGAGGCTTCTGTCAGGACACTCTGCCATAAAGGCCCGACTGGTGGAGGGCTGCAGGGATAGTTGATTTTATGGAACTTTGTCCCATCTCCCTACTGCATCTCTGGAGCTCAGCCACAGTGATCTTGGGGTTCTTCTTTACCTCTCTCACCAAGGCTCTTCTCCTATGACTGCTCAGTTTGGCTGGACGACCAGTCTAGGAAGACTTCTGGTGTCCCAAACTTCTTCCATTGAAGGATTTTTGAAGCCACAGTGCTCTTAGGAACCTTGAGTACTGCAGATATTATGTTATAACCTTGGCCAGATCTGTGCCTTGCCACAATTGTGTCTCTGAGCTTGTTGGGCAGT